>NW_026126614.1:0-117006 GCF_943737965.1 Phodopus roborovskii | reverse complement strand
TGTAAAACACAGTGATAAAGCCATCATTTGGTGCTTCTGATTGATGTTTTCAAATCCTTTTATGGTTTTGAGGTAAGTGCATGCTTCATAGTTCATTTAATCCTTGCCGAAATCTATAGCATGAGTCTCACTGTCATGGATAAGAACCTGCTGGATGACCAATGACCCCTTTGTCCAACAGCTCGAGTCGCAACAACACAATGAACAACAAATCTGGTGTCAGCTGGGTCTGAGGTCATGCAAACAGAGCTGTTAACAGTCCCCGTTGCCCACGATACTACTTTCATGAGTCAACACCCATGTTGGGCTGAGACTCTCTGGTGATGTAGACAGCTGTTGAGTCACTTGTCATCCATGTCATTAGCCCCACAAGCTCATTCGTTTACTGAAGTGGATGTGGATGGAATGATAATTTCTGTCTATTGGCATCCTATCTGGGCTAGAGATGTTTCTTCGTGTCTCCCTGAGAGAATATACTTTTTATAATAAGTTTTTAAAAGTAAGAGAGAGAGAGAGAGAGAGAGAACAGAGGTCATATGACTCACACTTCACAGACCGAGATCGTGGTCTGGATAGTTGAAGTTTCAAAGACAGTAGCCATGACATCCATGGCAAAGAGACAAACCTGTAAGTGACATTTGGTGCTGATGTGTGACCAGTGCTCATTAATTCCTAATTAAACTAAAATTAAAACTACTATAGGAAATAATGTTTGCAGATGTGCAGTGAAAAGTAAAAAATAAAATGAAAGGAATACAATTTGCAGACACAAAGCAGCATTGACAAAGCTATTTTAGGTAGCAAATAATGGTTTTATACTTTACTACCGAGGCCTGATAGTTATGAATATCTTCCCTGAACAATATTTCTGTGTCAGACTTTAGTTCTCTTTTAAGCTGTGTTATATACAGGAGGCACAACTGGAAGAGGAAAATTTATTTTTGGCTCACAGTATCAGAAGTGTAAACCTATTGTTAACTTAGTCTGTGCTCTGGGAGCAGCATAGGCGTGAGGGAAGTATTAGCAAGGAGGCCCGTGTTCTCTCTCTCTCTCTCTCTCTCTCTCTCTCTCTCTGTCTCTCTCTTTCCTCTCCCTCTCTCTGTCTCTCTTTCCTCTCTCTGTCTCTCTCTTTCCTCTCTCTCTCTCTTTCTCTCTCTGTTCTCTCTCTTTCCTCTCTCTGTTCTCTCTTTCCTCTCTCTCTCTCTCTCTCTCTCTCTCTCTCTCTCTCTCTCCTTGCTCTTTGAGGGTCTCAAATACATCACATGGAGAATTTATTTATTTATTCATTTATTTATTTATTTATTTATTTATTATGAATACTCAGCCTTAGTTTAGCTTGTTTCTTGCCAGCTTTTCTTAACTTTAAATGTCCAATCTATCTTATACCTATATGAGCTTTTTCTTTTTTTTTTTTTTTATTTCTTTACTTCTTACTCCATGGCTTGGTGCATACCTGAGTGGCTGACTCCCAAATAGTCCACCTCCTTCTCTTGCTCATACATCTCCCTCTCCCCCAGATTTCTCTTCCTATTCATTCCTTTTGCCTGCTAACCCTGCCTATCCTCTCTCCTGCCTTGCTGTCATTGATTATTCAGCTCTTTATGAGATCTATGAGTCATTTGAACAGGCAAAGTAACAGTTTCAGGCTTAAACAAATGCAGCATGGAAGAATGCATCAGTTAGACAAATGTTCCACAGCATAAACAAACGTCACACATTTTTAAAATAATATTCTACAACAGGAGGCAGCTAATGGTAGAGTGGAAATAAAGGGAGTACTGGGAAGGGCCTGAAACATGGGGTGTTTTCCTAGATATCTACACATCTAGAGACTTTTGTCTTCCTGCCAGGCTCGGCCTCCAACATCCTACCACCTCTCTAAGTGGCCATTCTGTTAAAAGTTCATCAGTGCATATTGATTATGGAAGAATGGCCGTAGCTCCTGGGAGCTCATGGACTCTGGACTGACAGCTGGGGGAGCCTGCGTGGGACTGAACTAAGTCCTGCATGTGGGCAACAGTTGTGTGGCTTGGACTGCTTTGTGAGGCCCATGGCAGTACCTCCAGGAGCTATTGCTGGTCCATGCCATAGGGTAGGTAGGATGCCTTGCTCAACCTTAATGCGCCAGGGAGGGGCTTGGTCCTGCCTCAGCTTAATGTACCAGGGGTTTGTTGATTCCTCATGGGAGACTGCCCTTTCTGAGAAGTGGGTGTGGAACAGGGTTGAGGGGGAGTTAACATGGGGGAACTGGAGGAGGGGAGGAAGGGGGAACTATCGTTTCGGTATGTAAAATGAATAAGAGAATTTAGAAATTAAAAAAATATAGAAGCTTCAAGATCCAGACACCTTGTGTTGATTAGATCCACACTGGGACCAGTCTTTGGTGGGTGTCGGGGACATGTTTTCAAGACATACAACCCCGTCTTCAAGAATGTTTAAAAAAAACCCAAAAAGGAAAATAAATGTAGGAGAATGAGGAATTCAGCAATTCTTCCCTGACAACAGGCTTAGGATCAAGCTTATTATTGTTTGATTAAAAAGAACAGGATGGCTTCTCAGAATATTCTGAAGATAAAGTGAATCAGGCCGGTCAGTCAGAGTGTTTTACTGATTCAGTGTCTTCAAAGCCTTCATTAAAACTTTGTTTACCTCAGACAGAACCTTCTGCATGATGTCAATATTTTAAGAAAAACATTGGAAAGAACTGTTGCTTTTCAGTGATTTCTCCCCCTAATTAATATTTGAAGGAAAGGATTCCAGAAGCTGCAGGGGGGGGGGGGGGGACCTATTGCCTAAGGAATAAAGCAACAGCAGCAAAAGTGTTACCCTCTGAACACACAACAAGGACCCCTCCCCACATTCCTTCCAGTACCCAAACCCTTTTTTCTCTCCTTCTGTGTGGCCCCTGGGGTAGCTGGCCAGTCTCCCTGCAAGAAAAAGGCAATTCTCAAACCTCAAGCATGTGGAACCTACAAGCTCAGTTTCATTAACACCTGATTGTGAGGAGAGGGTTTACAGGGTTCTCTAATTCCTCGTGCTCAATATGTGCTCACTAAAGAAATATACTCTTCTGTTAAATAAAATTAAGGGAAGTCCAGCTGATAACCCAATTGAGAGGGTGCCGGGACTGCCTGGCCCCCTAGTGTCCAGAACCAGACTGGGAGTAATGAAGTAGAAGAGATTATTGCGGCTCAGAGAGGAGTCTGTTTGGAAGCTGTGGAGGGTGTTAAGGAGGAGGGAGACTAGTGGGGAGGGGAGATAAAGGAACCGCTGAGAGAATCCTGGAGAGGAGGAGGAGGAGGACTAGGGGTTCAGAAGGCTCCCTGACAGACAGATGGTCAATCTGAATGTTTGTCTCAGTGAAACACGATTTCAAAGTCTTTGATATCTGCCTGTCATTAGGTTTGGTAAGCATAGTATTGTGTTTTCCCTAAATGGGAGCGCTTTGCCACCCAAAAACGCTGGCCTTAGAAGAGAGGTGCTCTCCAAGTGAGCTACCTAATTTTCTCTGTGTGGGAGAATGTTCATTTTCAAGGGAATCTTGACGTTCAGACTTTGTTCCTTACGACTGGAGTCAAATCGCTCCTTAGAAGAAAAGTGTTTGCCACAGGCAGATGAGACCTCACTTTCTCAGGTTGAAAACCTGGTCTTCGGTTGCATCGCCAGCCTGCAGCTTTTGTGGATGTGATTTTCCTGCCCACAGCCAGACCTCTGGAAAACTATCAATTCTTCTTTAGTGCTGAGTTTTTACTGCCCTCATTTCTGGGTCCTATCAGTATTCAAAGCTTTCTGAGGGCTGTGTGTGAACCCACAGCGAAGCTTCCTGCTCTTCCTTATGAAGTCACACACATATACACTTGATGTAGGAGGTGAACAGCTGGCATTCTCTGTAATTTGAGAGGCTTAAGAAAATCTATCCACCAAAAATATGAAAAGTAATCATGCTCACAGGTAGGTTAAGAGCATCATTTTTAAAAATACAAATTATCCTTACTGATATTCATACTCTTTTAAAATTATTACTAGCCGGAACTTATTTTCTTCTGTGAATTCAAGTTCAGAAACAACCATCACATTTTATATTTGAAGTAAAACTTATTTACTTTATTGGATTCCAAATAATAATTACCCTCATAGCTGGACATCTTTTAGAGTTCCAGACTGGGTTTGGCAAAAGCAGACTGTCCTTCATGGTGCTAAGAATGGTAGAAGAAATTGGTGGTAGTTAGATGAATATGTCGGCAGATGATCCCAGTGGATTTCTTACACACAAGGACGTATGTATCCTTAGTGAAGTCCAGAACATGTTTCAGCAAAGTGAAGAATAAAATAAGATTTATAGAGGATGCTTCATTTAGCTTGATTGTTGAGTCAATTTAGGCAAGTTGCTATTAAAAAGTAGACAAAGATCCTTGAGGAAAAGTGTGATCCTGTTGAGGAAATGAGGAAGACAAGGCCAGGAGTGAGAAACAGTTTATGACCAGAAACTGGGCCTTGTGAATATAAAGGAATGTGGCTATAAATCAACGAAGCAATGGGAGGTCATGGATGTTTTTGCCATTAAAATGTGAGCATTGACCACTCTATAGCTCGTATGTGTTGTCCAAAGGCCAGAGATTGAAGGCTTGGTCCCAGGCTATGGCACTTGGGGAGAATCCGGGTCTTCTTTTCCTTCTTTACCACTGCACAAAGGACAGCTTCCCTTTCCTTACACCCTTTCTTACTCCCTTTCTTCACACACTATGATGTACTGCCTTGCCTTCGCCCCAAGTCTTTGATCAACCTAACGTGGCCTGAAACCTCCACAACTGTGACCCCCCAACCAATCTGGTCTGTTTCTAAGCTGATTTAAAGGAAATAGCAATGGAAAGCTAATGAACACAACACAGCTGCCATACTACTGATCAAATAAGATCATTGGAGTACTCAGAATTCGAGATATAAGGAAAATGCTAAATGATTTGGAAGGGTGCACCGATACAATCGACTTAGATTCCATGCATATGGCTGTCATAAGATTTTGTGGGGCCAAAAGTACTTTTTTTTGGTTCCCCGATACTTTAATTATTAAAGGTATCTTCAAACATTTTCTGACCCACTACCACACACTAAGGGGATCTTAAAGGCCAAGAGGCTTCGGTGGGTGAAGAGCATGAGGAAGATTAGGGACCACCCCTTGTGAAAGGATGTGGGTTCACAGAGGAGAAGACATTCTTGGAGTGTTGTCATGTGAGAAAAGACGGTGTTCTTCAGACACAGAACGGAAGTTTGTGTGATCACTTCATAAGTAACTTTACTGTACTACTGTTCCTTGTGTCTTTTAAAACCACAGGCGTGTGCTGAAATCTGGCCATGGCGGAAATAGAGCAGAGGCACCCACACAATGATTCTCACCCTTCCAAACTCTGTGAGCAGCCTCCAGCCCCCGACGCACTGTCCTCAAAGATCTGAATGGTAGTCACAGGATGACGCTTTTGATTTCCCATGATGGAGACCTAGAAAGGGCTCCTCTAGAGTTTGAAGGGGAAATGTAAAACGTCTCCTTCAGAGGAGGCTGCTAAGTGGCACAAAGGATCGGATTCAATGTTTTAGAAGTGGTCTTTTTTTTGTCAGATGGGTAATTATTAGGGGGTTATTGCAAGTAGTTGAAAGAAAAGGCAATTTTGAGGACACTGGGGATAAATGTGCCTTCACTGGGATTTGAGTGTTAGCACATTCAAGTATTTGTTGTGTGCTCCTGGTAATGGATTTCAGTCCTTTATCTTTTGTTGAAATGTTCTTCAATAATATATGATTATGCAGATGCATGGAATAAAACATGCATTACAGAGTCAGTCTGTGCACTCCTTTCTTGTAGCAAATTTAAAGTCTCTCTGACTTTATGTCAGCACAATAAGAATGCACAATGTGGCTTTTGCTCAAGATTTGCATATGAGTTGGGGTGTTTTTGTTTGGTTTAATTTCGGCCACTTAAATAGAGAGGGGGCTGAACACAGGCATATCACCAAGACATCTCTGAACAAGTGAAAACGTGTGGGAAATAATCCATGACACTATCTTCTCAAACATTCTCTAATGTTATAAATTCAATCACCATGAAAATATTTTTAAAGTCTGTATCCCTGAAATACTTATTACCCAGACTTGTGAGGTATTTTCAGTGAAATCAATCTATGTAAGTTACTTCCACAGAACATTTCAGAGCCTCTCCCCCTTTATACCCCTAACGCAGGGATTTTGTAGAAGTAATATTAAATTTCATTTTATGCATCAATTTTCAAAATTGGCTTCAAACTCTCAGTAGGAAAAAACCACTATTTCTATTTATTTTTACTTTTACAGTAATGGTACAGCCAAGAGTTACCTCAACATTTCCTTTAAGCCTGTTATTTGTGGTGATTACTGGGTACTGGCAGCACAGAGAAAGGAACCTTTGAATAAGCATGAAGTGAACCCACTTCTAATTCTGCACTCATCCCCATGGGATTTAAGAAACTCAGTTCATCTCCTGGAATCCTGGTGATGTCATTATCAAACCTAAACCCTTTTTTATCCAAATTTTATTTTTCATTTGACATATCAACTCCAGTTTCTCCTCCTTCCCCTTCTCCCATTTCCCCCCCAGCCACACCCTTCCTTTCCACCCTCCATCCACTCCTCATAGTGGGTAAGGCCTTCCTGGGGGGGGGTCAGTAAAGTCTGGCATACTAAGCTGGGGCAGGACCAAGAACCTCCCCCTGTGTCAAGGCTGAGCAAGGTATCCCACCATAGGGAATGGGCTCCAAAACAAAACAAAACAAAACAGTGCATGCACCTGGGATAGGTTCTGGTGACACTGCCCCCCCACCCCCTGAACAGATCAAGCCACATAACCGTCACCCACATTCAGTAGGCCTAGTTCTGTCTCTAGTCTGTGAACGCCACTAGCTTGAGTCAGCTGTCTCTGTGGTTTTCCCCATCATGCTCTACACACACACACACACACACACACACACACACACACACACACACACACCCCTTGTTCATATCATCCCTCCTCCAGGAGCTCAGCCCAGTGCGTGGCTGTAGGTCACCATCTGCTTCCATCAGTTACTGGATGTAGTTTCTATGATGGCAATTAGGGTAGTCACTAGCCTGATTAAAGGGGAAGGCCCATTCAGTCTTAGCTGGGGTCATCCTTGTAGATTCCTGTGACTCTCTCTAGTACCAGGTTTCTCCCTAACCCCACAGTGGCTCCCTCTATCAAGATATCTCTTTCATTGCACCTCTGTCCCTCCACCAACTTGGTCTTCTTGATCCCTCATGTTCCCATCCTCCATCCCCTGCCTTCAATCCTCCTCCTCCCAGTTTACCCAGGAGATCTTAACTGTTTTCCCTTTCTGGTGCCCTCCATGTGTATCCCTCTTAGTATCCCCCTTTTCATCTAGCTTCTCTGGGGTTGTGGATGCTAGTCTGTTTATTCTTTGCTTCACATCTAATACCCACTTATGAGTGAATATATACCATGTTTGTCTTTCTTTCTGGGTCTGAGTT
Organism: Phodopus roborovskii; assembly: GCF_943737965.1. Taxonomy (NCBI): domain Eukaryota; kingdom Metazoa; phylum Chordata; class Mammalia; order Rodentia; family Cricetidae; genus Phodopus; species Phodopus roborovskii. The sequence continues at coordinate 109,473 of NW_026126614.1, read as the reverse complement.
AACTTCACGCAGGATAGTTTTGTTCTAGCTTCATAAATTTGTCTGCAAATTTCAAAATGTCATTGTTTTTTAGTGCTGAGTAGGACTCCATTGTATAAATGTACCACATTTTCTTTGTCCATTTTTAGTTGGTGGGCATCTAGGTTGTTTCCAGGTTCTGGCTATTACAAATAATGCTGCTGTGAACACAGCTGAGCAAATGTCTTGTGGTATGATTGTGCATCCTTTCAGTATATGCCCAAGAGTTATATACTGGGTCATGAGGTAGACTGACTTCCAATTTGCTAAGAAAATGTCATATGATTTCCAGAGTGGCTTTACAAGTTTGCACTTCTACCACTAATGGAGAAGTGTTCCCCCTACTCCATATTTTCTCCAGCATAAGCTGTCATTAGTGTTTCTGTTCTTAGACATTCTGACAGGTGTTAAGATGGTATCTCAAAGTCATTTTGATTTTCATTTCCCTGATGACTAAGGGTGTTGAACAATTCCTTAAAAGTCTTTTGGCCATTTGTTTAAATTTCTTCTGTTGAGAATTCTCTGTTTAGGCTTGTGCCCCATTTTTTAATTGGATTATTTGGTATTTTGGTGTCTAGGTTCTTGAGTTCTTTACTTATTTTTGGAGTTTATTCCTCTTTTGATGTGGGGTTGGTGAAGATCTTTTCCCATTCCATAGGCTGCTGTCTTGTCTTATTGAGCATATCCTTTGCCTTGCAGAAGCTTCTCAGTTTCAGGAAGACCTATTTATTCATTATTTCTCTCAGAGTCTGTTCAACTGCTGTTATATTTAGGAGGTAGTTTCCTGTGTCAGTGCATTCAAAGCTACTTCCCAATTTCTCTTCTGTCAGATTCAGTATACCTGGATTTATGTTGAGATCTTTAATCCACTTGGACTTGAGTTCTGTACTTGGCAATAGAGATGGATCTATCTGCATTCTTCTACAGATCGACATCCAGTTATGCCAGCAATATTTGTTGAAGATGCTTTCTTTTTTTCCATTGTACAATTTTGGCTTCTTTGTCAAGTGTCAGGGTCTTCAATTCAGTTCCTTTGATCCACGTGCCCATTTTTATGCCAGTACCAAACTGTTCTTGTTGCTTGTTGTTGTGTTGTGTTGTTTTGTTTTTATTACTGTAGCTCTATATAGTAGAAGTTGAAGTCAGGAATAGTGATGCTTTCAAAGTTCCTTTATTGAACAGGATTGTTTTGCTATCCTGTGGGTTTTTCCCCCCCATGAAGTTGAGTATTGTTCTTTTGAGGTCTATGAAGAATTTTACTAGGATTTTGATGGGGATTGCATTGAATATGTAGATTGCTTTTGGGAAGATTGCCGTTTTTTAACTTAAAGTTCTTGTCATACAGATTATTTGGGTACAGTTACCCCTATATATTTTATATTATTGTGGCTATTGTAAAGGGTGATGTTTCTCGTTTCTCTGATTTCTTTCTCAGCCCATTTATCACTTGTACAGGAATACTACTGATTTTTTTCTTTTTTTTTTGTTAATCTTGTATTCTGCTTCTAACCCCAAACTCTTGAGGTTGAAGTTGTCTAAGGATGTTTGAACCACTAAAATGTGCTGGTTAGACAAGAGTCAATCCAGGTGTAAATTCCCACAGTTATCAGCAAGGATGCCAAACAGAAGTATGGTATGTCTGTAGGCCTTAAAGTCCAAGAGTATTTTCATAATGGAAATTGGGATAAAGAAAGAATGTTTCCTTGAGTCTACAATGCATATTGGCTCTAGATAAGAGTATAATACAGACTCTTATTGTGTCATATTTTTTCCTGTGTGTGTGTGTGTGTGTGTGTGTGTGTGTGTGTGTGTGTGTGATGTACATGTGTTTGTATGGGTTTGGATGTACTTGTGTTCATGCTTATAGATCAGAGGAGAATGTCAGTGACTCAGTGTCACTTTTTACCTTATTTCTTGGAGGCAGAGTCTCTACATAAACCTGGAGATCACCATTTTTGGCTAGGTTGGCAACCAGTAAGCCACTCTGACCCTTCTGTTTATTTCTCCCACGGTATTGGGGTAATAGGCACGTGGGAGACAATGTCTGGCTTCTGACATGGATGCTGGGATCTGAATTCAGGTCCCTACAGTTGCATAAGTGCTCTTAACTACCAACTCCTCCAGCCCTCTAGTCTTCATTTTTAATTGCTTTCCTGCCTATATTTTCTTGCCACTGGGACCTAACAAATTTGTGTTGAGAAAGCTACTTTCCTTGACTATAATAGATTATTTATTTTAGAAGCAAGGGCAGACATATATTTCTAAATAATGTTCAGATATTTCAAAAAGTAATTTAGAAATCCTTAGGAAGCATTATTTTCTCATTAGCACTGCTTTCTCCAATTTTTCTTAAATGTGTGTATTTTGCTTAAATGTGTGTATGCTAACTTCATTATAAACCGAGTTCTTTTAATGATTAATGCAGCAGGCAGTGAGGTAAGCCTCTGGACTGGGTTCTGGTATCAGCTCTGCCCCTGAGTAGAACATGACATTTAGCATGGTTTGTGTTAATGTCTGAAAAATCTTAATGACCCAGATGCTTGCTGTTAGCCAATTCTGCTATAAGTTTTATTTGAGATCTTTTGACACTTGAAATGTCTGTCTTTCCCAACATTGCTATGTCAGGCTCAAGGAAATTACAGTCATTAGAAATGTTATTTTACTACAATCAACCAAGAGGGGAAGGAAATAAGATAATGTGTATAAAAGCCATTTGAAAAAGTTTGAAATGCCTGAGTATAATTTGTATTATTATATGTTGACTTCAAAGGGGCAATATTCACCAGTTCCTTATTGTATGCTATGTATGATACACATTGAATACTTTCATATTTTATACATTACTGGAAAAGGAAAATGAAAGTCAATATAACTGTGTCGTGGAAGAAAATGCAAATCGCCGCTTTTCAAATGGTGGCGTTTTCTGAGCATCTCTTCCTCCCACTTTGTCCCATTTAATCTTGGGCCTAGACTATCACTGATTCTTACACTGTGGAAAGTTTGTATTCATTGCATTTCAACGTAGTATTGACTGGAACCCTGATTGGATGCTGTCATTGATGTAAACATTACAACACCATATTTGCACTACAACAACTCAAATTGTAATAGGTGGTACTCTGCATCATACGAGGAAGTCGTTTGCAAATGTTGGGACCTGAAAAAATATGGCTTAGTTAGTAGAATGCTTGTCAAGCATGCACGAAACTGGCTGTAATTGCATGCCTCTAAGTCTGGCACTTGGGTTGTGAGCAGGCGTATCAGAAGGTTGAGGTCATCTTTAGCTATGAGGTAAAGAATTGGAGTACAACCTGAACTACCTAAGACCCTGTCTTGAGATGTGGGGAGGAGGGGAGGGAGGGAGAGAGAAAAACAGAAAGGAAGAAGAGAGAAATCTAGAAAGAAAGAAGAAGGAAAGGGAGGGAGGGAGAAAAGGCAGAAAAGAAGAGAACAGAAAGAGTTGGAGAGGAGAATGAAAAGAAAAAGAAGAGAAAATTGATGAGTTCCTTCTTTTAGGACCAGGGTTGAGAACTCTGCCAGCCCTGACCTCATTTTGTGACATAAGCAGGCCACTCTTTCCTGTCCGTGTCTCTATGACTACGGTTCCGTGCTCCCTGACTTCATACCCTTCCTATAATTTCATTTCAGATTGTACATACTTGAACTGAAACATCGTTCCTCTTAGGACCCTCTCGCTCATATTTTCCAGAAAAGTCTCATTATTGCATTTTGATTTCTGTATTTCTCTCCTTTACTTTTCCATTCCTTATCATTAAGCTTCTCTCATTTCATATGTGTCACATTTTCACTGTGTGCCTCACCAACAACCTGACCACACGTGACTGACAGCTGCCACTCAAAGAAATGTCTTAGTAAGTAAGGGATCAAAGAGAAAAGAATTAGAGACTGGTGACTGAGACTGGCTACCTTTCTTCTACTCTCCCTCACCCGAAAGCAGACAATTAAAGCAAAATGTCCCTCTCAATATTAATTCAGAAAATATTTATGGATTTGAGCACTATTCTAGGCCAGGGTATGTGATATATGAAAACGAACACTTTCCTTGCTAAAAAAATTAATTTGTAGTCAGAAAACTTGAATTAGATTGAATTAATTGTGTAACAAAAAAAGGCAAGGAAGGTTAACTCTCAAACAGTGTAACTGCACACACCCATTGGTGAGCTGTAGTACTACAGGCCACAGTCTGACAGATGATACCCTCTCCTCCAGAAGTACTGTATGACCCCTGTTTTTTGACTTGGAGTTCAACCATGCTGTCTGTGGAAGGCAGAGAAACACACAAGAAATGTGAAATTTCCTGGCCTGCCGGACTTTGTCAGCACCATTAGTAGATTCTCTTCCCTGTAGCCTGTAGTTTCTGCTCCCTCAACCTCGGACCAGGTCCAGGATGCGTCTGTAAGAATTAGACCTGAGTCTAATGCACCGAGGAGGCCGCCTTGAAGCAACACATCCCAGAGCAACAGGAATCAGCTCTGTGCATACCATCCACAGGTGGTATGAATGAGCATACATTACTGTAGTTTAAAGCCAAGGATAGGGAAGGAAGAGATTTGTTATAATGAAGGAATGTAGAAAACCATTCCTGTAAAGCACTAACTACCTTAAGAAAATTAAATTTACATGGGACTCCAGGTTTTATGCTACTGAAAATGTGTGCTAGCTGGGAAAGCCGCAGTAGTCCTGCAAACTAGCAGGATGTGAGACAAAGGTTTCTACCAAAAACTTCTGCAAGGAGAGGACTCCACTGCTCACCTACTCCTTACAGTGTAAAGCCAATTTAGCATGCTGTCAATGAGTTTAGGATTGGCCAACAGTATTTACACTTCTTTTATCATGCGTACTTAGAAAAAGACTAAGAAAAAGTGATAGTGGATGCTCTGACAGGCCTGCTTCTGTTCTCCATGTGTTTATAGCTCTAAACAGGCATGCACTGTTATTATTATTCCCATTTTATAGATGAGAAAACCAAGATACCAACCGGTTATGAATTAGCCCAAGGTCCAAGAGCTGGAGAGCATGGCTGAAATTTTAGCAGATGGCATGGGCGGTGTGACCCTGGAAAAGGCAGGATTCGCATGGCTCTAGAACTTCTGGCCTCATTTGTTAACTCACTTAGGATAGGTTCAGAAACATTTGGTTTCTCGGGACTAATTCTTCAAGAATCCCAAATAGATTGACATCATTTGAAGTACTGTAGTTTTGGCCGCTCAAAGGTTCCCTGGATGCAGGTGTTCTGATTCTGGCCTTTTGCAGTGAATCTTGGGAACTGACTAATTAGATCTCTGTCCTGCTATAGGGCCAGCAGTGTAGTATCAAGGGTCAGGCAACAGATGATTAGGGAGGGGGTAAGGGGCCTGAATGACACTTAGATAAATGGCCCGAGACAGCTGATAGGCATCTCTCTTATCTCCTCTTGATAGCTGGCCAAGAAATAGTGTTTTAATAGCAACGATCCAAACATGGACAGTGACACCTTTGCTCTTTCTTTTATTTTTAATGGCAGCCACAGTTGCCATTCTTCATCAGATGAGCACATCTGTTTTTAATCTATAGATATGTGTCTTAAGGCAGTATCTGTTCAAAATCCAGTGTTTTCTGTCTCAGGTTCTAAAACGATAATGGGTATTTCATTTTACGAGCAACACAAAGAGAAGCTCTGAGGATGAAGTGTGGATCTTAGCGCATGCAAATACTGGAGACAGTAGCCTCAGCTAATGTGCTTCTTCCTTCGAGACAAAAGTCTTTGGAATCAAAGGAAAAGGAGAATGGACAGCTCTTAGTTCCAGTAATCATCCAACCGGACCCAACGTAGCTCAGTGTGTTCCTGTCAGGTTGCTGTTTTCCTCTGCTCAAGCGCTCAGAGAATTTTGAAGATGGAAGACACTTGGCTGTCATTGGGATAAGTATCCTCTGACAGAGGAATGAATCACTTCTGAGTGTACCCAACATCACATCCAAACTCAGCTATTCAAACTTGTCCCAGGCTTTTCCCATCTGGTGTTGTCACAGCCATCTACTTGTGGCTCAAGTCAGCAACAATGGCTCATTCCTGCCCTGCCTCTCTATGCACAGTCATCACCAACTTGTGCTGAATGTGCCCCAGATCTCTCCTGGGAGTCTCCATCTCTTCTGCTTCTCAGGCACGTGATCTGTCATCCTGACGGCTTTGCAAGCCTTTTGGACCAGGGTTTCTGGCTCTTACCTGTATCCTTTCAATCTCAGTAACGATTTTTCTCAGTCATGCTTTCTTCTATAAAACCCTCCACTGTGCTTAGAAATAACTAGTCTTTGTCCTTGGGCTCTGCTAGCTTATACTGAGTTTATCCCTGGGAAATGATAGATCAATCCCACTGATATTTGAGATTTTGTAATAACAGTGAAAGGAAGCATGTCAGCCACTTAGAATAATGCTTAACATGTAGGTCTATACCTTAAAATTTTAAATTATGTTACCACTGTGGTTTATCTACCTGTGGCATTTCTGTTAGAATCCTAGAGCAGGAGTTGTGCCTGGTTTCTTCGTGGCCTGCTGTCTGGAAAAAACGGCAATGCATAGTTCACAAATTAAGCATACACTAGATGAAATCTATCCTGTCTACAGGAGTTTAATTTCTATGTTATATCCCAGGTTATCACACTCATACAGCTCATCCAAATGATGGCCTTGCCACACTAATGAGTTATACTTTCTATGGAATTCTCAGCAGTCACATCTCGGCTGTACTCAATGAATTGATGATACATCTTTTAAAAACATTGACTTTGAAATATTTTTGTATATATATTTCTAAAAAATATATATATTTCTAAAAAAAATTGAAAATCTTAGTCATTTGAAAAAGTCACTTTGGCCTCCAAATATACTTTAAATTTCAGTTTTTTAAAGACTGTTAATTTTAAGAAAACTCAGTATACAAAAAGGTCCCAATTGGAAAAGAATTACATGAGGGTGTGCTTTTTATATATCAGGTGATATTTTACTTAGAAAATCCTTGTTTTTAGATAGTGTGTAGCTTAAAAAAAATAGCATCTTTGCTTGTTTGCTTTTTAAGAAACATAACTGGCTGCTGAAATGTCAGGATTTTATCTGTAACATTGCACTTCTGTTTTACTGATGAAGGAATTGCAGTTGCTTAAAAAAATCCCAGTATTCCATGCAGGAACAAACTCTAAATTTGATCACTGTGCCAGCACATAAATACGCTTTTTGTCAATTGAATCTGGTAATGGAAAAAGACTTCATGTTTGGATCCAAGGGAGAAATTTATAATTGGAAAGCACCCATGCTGGCAAGTTTTCATGACAAGGGACTTAAAATTCAGCTCCTACAAACCTATGTCAAATGACGTTGATGCACCAAGCTAGTGACAAGACTCCACATGTGATAAACCATCCTGAGAGAATGTTCCTGAACAAAGAAGAGTCTCAACCAGGCCACATACTGCACACTTCTGTGTAAACTCTGAACAGTGAACAAGCTCAGATGAAGGCAGTGGTGAATGGTAGACTTGCAACACAGAGTATTTTTTGTGGTGTCTGACATTAAGGTGATGGTGGGGTGGGTTATATTTACTTAATGTGGGCAGGTAATCCAATCTTTGAGGATGGGACACAAAGTATTGAAGGACATTTTTGCTCAAGTAATCTAGAGAAGGTCAGAAAGAGCAAAGGAACTTTTATTCTAATATATAATGATTTGGAGTTTTATCATACTTTCAGCTGGGGCTGTTTTGAAAGCAGCTCAGGGATCCATCCTTTTCCATCCATTGGGGATGAGGGTTCTATTGAGGAAATTTTCCTCAGTTAGTCATATCACTGTAGTTAGTACATTGAAAAAGGTCTTAAGATATAGGTATGACATTTTATTTCTGAAATGAGTTCAGTTGTCTGTGTAGGCTTTAGTTTTTTTGACTTCTTGATTTTATGGTGTTGTTTTTCTTCAAAACATTCCATATCCTGCACCCACCAGGAGCTGTTTGCTTCCTAGCCTAATATACTAGTTCCTTGATATGTCAGCCAACCAGTGATCCAGACAGTATAATTTTAGCCTCTCAGCTTTATGTCCATATGTCTACAGTGTCCCCTGGAGTCTTACAGATCCCTATGGATATCTTTCCTTTCTACATAGTTTACTTATTTATGCTATCATTTCTGTCCAAGTTTTATACTTTCCAATGAGCTGCACACTCTCCTACAAATCATCTAAAGGGACATTTCATACCTCTCATCACTCTCTGCTGTAGGTAGAATACAGACAGATCTAAATACATGTATTTTCTCATTACTAGAACCTATACACATGTTACCTTTCTTTAAGGGTACAAAGGACACAGATATAGTTAAAATTATAATTTTGAGGAGAGAAAAGTTATTCTGGATTTGCGAGCTGGACAATGATAATGTCTAATAAGATAGAGGTTAAGGTCAGTTTGCAACTATGATGATGGAAGGATACCTCAGAGTGATGAATATTCTGCCTTTGTAAATGGATGAATGTCATAAAATTCCAGATGAGGATTACTGGAAGAGTCTAACATAAGGGAGGAATGGATTCAGTCGTTTAACCTCCTGAAAGAACACAACACTCCGGACATCTTGGTTTTAGACCAGTGAGAGACATTTGGGATTTATCATTTCCATAGATGTAATCTAATACACCTGTATCGTTTTCCACCATCAAGTTTGTGAGCATCTGTTATAGTGACAACAGGAAACTAGTAAGAATCCTAAGACTGGGTAGCGAGACACTGATGTAACAAATGTGTACAATGGCAGAATGACCTTGGGGGGTTGGTCCATGGACAGAGTCTGGAGGGCATTAAAGGGAACAGTTGCCTGGTTTGTCTTCAACAGAGGCAAGAATGTGGATGCAATTGCTTCTGCTAGTGAGGGTCCCAAAGGCAGAAAGAGGTATGGAAAAGAACACTGGTGTTGTCCTAAGCAACGCTCACGTTATGAACAGACAGTGGGTAGAGAGATACTAAAATCTTTCTAGTGAGGGTCCAAAGAAGACAAGGAACCTGCTGTTGAAACCGGAGGGGAGAGGGTCTTTGCTGTATTATGTCAGAAAACTTACTTGAATTATGTCTTGAAATTATACGGAAAGTAAAATTTATACAGTATGAACTCCAACATTTGCTGATTTCTAAGCAAATGGCTCAAGACTCATCATAGCTTTTTGTTGATGGGCTTGTGTGGCGTTTTGTTTTGTTTTGGAAATTGCACTGGGGTGTGAAATGAAGGAGATGAACCGATGAAAGAGCTACTAGATAAAAAAATGATTGGAAGAAATTTCAGGCAGTCCAGATTGTAAAAACTCTTCATCAATTCCTTAACAGGAGTAAGGGTTCAGTGTATGCACTGACAACAAGGGAGCCTGCATGGGACTGACCTAGGCATGACACATGTATGTTACAGTAGTGCATCTTGGTCCTCTTGTACGACTCCTAACAGGGACGCAGGAGCTGTCTCTGACTCTTTTACTGGCTCTTGGGACCCTACCCCTCTGACTAAGTCACCTTGTCCAGCCTTATTATAATACATAGGGACGTGTAACTTGATATGCCGTATTTTGTTGATAGTCGTGGGAGACCTGCCCTTTCCTGAACAAAAATGGAGGAAGAGTAGATTCGGGGGTGGAAACAGAGCAGGATTTAGGCAAGAGGGACTAGGAGGAGAGGAGGGAGGGGATACTGTGACCAGGATGTTAAACATAAGTAAAATTTAAAAAGAGTTTGATCTACCCTGTCACACAGGGAACTCTTTGAGGGACTAGAATAATCTTCTTGATGTCTCAACCTCCACACAACATCTACAGGCACAGAGTGGATTACGTAAGAAAGACCCACCCGTTGAAGAATCTACTGCCTAATGAGAACCATTTCCTGAACTCACATTTCCAGATACCTAAGGACATCTGGCAAACAGGAAACACTGGCAGCTTTGCATGCAAGAGACACAGAGAATTTCAGAGGAAGCAGAGGTGTCAGACTCACAAACTTAGGCTGGCAGGACATGGGCTGAGCCAAGTATGTTTACCAATCTGCCGAATATGTGCTTCTATACATCCTAGAGGACACATGACTCTCACAACCAACCCTGACACCCAAAGGACAGAGTCCCCAAAGAAAGGAGCAGTCCCAGTCCTTGGGCTCTGCTGCTTGGCTGTTTTCACTTTTCACGTGGCTGCAATCGGTAGGCATGCTTTTCTTTTGCATTTTCTTTCTGTACAATGGGACATCTGCGTAACCTCATTCATGTCCTAATGTTTATTTGGGACCAGATAATTTGTTGTCTAATTTCACAGGCTCCCAGATGCAGAACCATTTCCGGTCACACTCATACATGATTTAGATGATTGAGGTGATGAGAGCCAAGAATAAAGAACTGATGAGATTTAGAAGAGATTTTGGACTCTCAGTTAATGTGTTAGGCAAAAACGTTTGGAGGTATTGAGATAGGATGAATTCATTTTTCATAGGGGATCAATATGAATCTGAATCATTATAGACCAAAGGTCAGACTGAGGTAGGCTGGCTAAGATCCCTAGAGATGGCTTTGTTTTAATTACCCAAACCTATGAATTAGTTCTGTTATACAGCAAACGGGAATTCAAGTTGTAAAATTTAAGATCTGCTTTTGCTTGAAGTTATTTTATTTTTATGTTAAAATTGTGATATCTGGCTTATTTTTATTTATATTTTTCAGGTGTAGTCTTACATCTCTTTTACTGCCATGCTTGCTGAAATCGTCTCTTAGGTGTACACAACATAGTTTTGGTTCTTTCTTGGGATATGATTTAATATATTAATTTTTATCAGACTTGGTAGATTAGGTCAATGCCACTTTATTTGAAGTGACAGACATCCTCCAATGTCGTCTTATTATCAGTCAGCTTAACTTTGAACACTTCAGTCCTTCGTTACCTTGGTGTTCAAGGACATGTCTGTAAGCACGTCTACTTCTGATATTTAGGCTTTTCCAGGATAACTTTAAGAGTTGGTTTATGTCTTATGTCTTACTTTTAAATATGTGTGCTTTTCAGGTATGATATTTAGGCAGAAAAGAGCAAAAATGTGCTAGGCTCAGAGAATTCTAATTAGATGGAAGTGCTCATATACCCCTATTCAGGTAAGGAAATGGCCTGTCATCTGGGCCAACAAGTCCTCCAATAGCTATCTGATTTCAAAAATAAAACTCATTCTGATTTTTAAAACTAGAGAAATGTCTTCTGTAACTGTGACTTAAATATTCTAGTTTACTTAGCATCTATTTTAAATAAACCTTATGTGTATGAGATTTATCTTTGTTACTTTAAATAGTTCTTTTCTCATTTGATTTATAGTATTCACTTATAGGACTATAATGCCATTTATTTATCTCTTCTTTTTGATAAACTTTTGAGGTAATTACAGGTTACCTCTAATACTGGTTGTGCTTAATATCTATTGCAATGAAAAGAAAAAAAAAAAGAAGGTGCACGAGAGAAAGACATCATGCAACAAATTTCATGTGAGGGGTTTATTTTTATTAGGAGAAAGGGATTGTAAGAAGAGGGAGGGGGCTGGCCTCTGGTAACAGAGAGGTAGGGGGGAGGGAGAGACAGAGAGATGGGCAGAGGAGCAAAGAGAGAAAGAAAGGAACAGAGAGAGAGAGAGAGAGAGAGAGAGAGAGAGAGAGAGAGAGAGGAGGTGGGCAGGGCCCTTTTAAAAGGGAACAAAATGAATGTGCACAGGTGGTGCTCTTAGTGGCAGCAACCTAGGGCGTATCCTGTCAGAACCCCAAGGGCAGGCCAGTGCAGATGCCTGAATACTAACAATATTAGGACTTCATAATCTTTGATTCGTTTCTTCGTGATATGTATGTATATATGTACGTATGTATATATGTATGTATGTATCCCTCTGACTTCACCTGCTCTTCTGCCATGCAATACATCTGGACTGCAATATATCTTCCTTTCTCCTCCCTCAGTCTGCCCCACCCACACTCCCAGCTCAACCCCTTCAGAAAAGCAAGAGTAAGCCTCCCAGAGATATGAACCAAACACAGTGTAAAAATATACAAGACCAGGCATATCCTCAGAGCAAGGCTAGACAAGGCAACCCAGTAGAAGGAAAAGAATCCCAAGAGTAGGCAAAAGAGTCAGAGACATCTCCACTCCACTGTTAGGAGTCCCACAAGAACATCATCCTACACAACCGTAATGTACATGCAGAGAACTTAGCACTGCCTTGTGCAGGCTGTGATTGCCCCTTCAGACTCTGTGAGAGCCTGCAAGCCCTGCTGCATTGATTCTGTGGGCCTTGTTCTCCTGGTGTTCTTGAGCCCTCTGGCTCCTACAATTCTCCCTCCTTTCATGGGGTTCCCTGAGCTCCAAGGGGAGGGACCCTATGAAGGGCTCCAATTTGGATTCTTTCTCTGCCCAATGTTTAGTTGTGGGTCTCTACATATCTGTTCCCATCCGTTGCTGGCAGCAGCCTCTCTCATGATGGTAGAACTAGGCACTGATCTATCAGTTTAGCAAAATATCATTAGGAATCATTTTGTTGATTTATTTTTTTTCTAAGTCTCTGTTTGGCTCCTTTCACTTAAAAAGTTTTGTATGACCCCAGGTATATTGCTATACAAAGTAAGTATAGAAACAAAAATTTATTGACAATAATTTATAAAGAAATTTATTTGAAAACAATTCCATGGTATGCTATATATATATATATATATATATATAGTGTTTATTATATATATATATAGTGTTTATTAAAGACAAAGGCAAATTTACATACTAACGAGGTTTATATTTGTTTATTGCCTCATAAAAATATTAATCCTGGCTGAATATTTGATCCCACATTATGTAGAGCTTCTACAGTATTTTCTGAATTGATCAACATTTTTATTTCTTAATCTTCCATGCTGAAAACACTGCTTTGTACAAACATATAGTACAAAATGGTATAAATACATTTAGAGCTATTTCAGAACTTATTGGAAATTCTATTCTAATCCTAAGTCAAAAACTATTCAATGATGTTCTTAAAAAATGTGTCAACAATTCAAATAAACAAATTTTAAAATCAAATGTTTTAATATACTAGGATAAAGACCAGGATGGGGGGGGGGGAAGTAAGGAATCTCTGCTTAATTGGTAGTAAAATTTGTAATTTATAATGAAAATATTTTGGATTTAGACAGAGATTACCAACACACTGGCTGTTCTAAATGCTACCAAAGTATTCAGTTTAAAATGGTTGGTCTTCATTATGTAGATTTCTCATTAATCAAAATATCAGAATGATTTTTTTAATAAAAAAAAGGTAAGAAGGATGCAGTTTCAGGTAACTTAGCAACATTAGCCTGAGGTCATAACAAAAATGTCTCAACTTTTAATAGTTTTCTAATGAGGCCAACCAGTCATCAGTGAAAAACAAATCCTTCACTTAGTTACTTCAATATGGTTATAATGTCCCTTTTGTGGTATGATCTTCCAATGTCTTCTGGGATTTCATTTTATAATGTTATTGTTTAAAAGTAGCCTATGAATGATATTGGAATGAATTGTTGGATTTTTTTTTTTACGTCTAAGCTTTCATAAAATGAATCAGAGAATATTCACTTTAAAAATTTCTGGATAAGATGATAGAATATAGTGACGATCTGTCCTTGTAACCCTTGTAAAATCATCATGAGTGTATTCTAGGCTGCTGTGTTCATTGTAATTAGACATATGATTATTCAGATTTTATACCCTGTCTTGAGTTGAGTTTGTTAAAGGTTTTCTAGGAAATTGTCTTTGTCTGTTTAGGGTTAAATCGGTATCATAGTAAATTTTTCATAGTATTTCTAATTTTATTTTGAATTTCATATGTATCCTAATTTATATTTTAATTTTATTCTAAGCGCTTCACATTAGCACTTCCTTTTTCATCTGTACCAGCAACCTCGGGGGACTGTGTATTTTGTAATTTTAGTGTTTTCTAAGAAGCAATTTTTTTTAGCGTGGCTCTCTCTCTTTCTCTCTGCTTCTCCCCTTCTTGGGGAGAAGATAGAGTCACATTATATAGCCTTAGCTTATCTTAAACTTGTGATCCTCAGGTCTCGGTCTCCCAGGCATGGACACACCATGGCTGAGTCTACCTTCTTAAAGCTTATGTTTAGTTCATTTTTTAAGCTTTTTCCAGTATAAACATTTCTTGCAATAGACATCTTCCTTAGAGCCACAGAAGGTGTTTTTGTTTTGTTTTACTTATTACTTAGTATTTATTTAAATTCAACTAGTAGTTTTTCTAGTTCTGCCCACTTCAATCTAATAATTAATTCAAGTATGATGTACTATAAAGAGAGAATCAGATAATGATTTTCATGAGTGTTTTCTATCTTGAGGCTGTGTGATTCCGTGTATGAATTTCAAATTATTGTAATTTGTACTGACGTATTGACTCCTCTTGTTCTTGAGGACAAGAGGAGTTATTTTTTGTATGCTTGCATGTGAGATGAACCTATTACACAGAAGATGCAACTATAAGCATTTCTTTTTAAATCAATAAAAAGCCGGTCTTAAACCAATGTATTAAGTTGTAATTACTGAAAGACAAGTGACTATGAGCCGTCTGCTGTTAACAAATCCTAGGTCTTCTGCAAGAGAGGCTGGGTCTTTCAGCTGCTGAGCCATCTCTCCATCCCTCCTTTGCAGACAAGTCCACTTCACCCACTCTAGAACAGACCATTAGAAGTGACTCCCTAACTGAACTTCGAACATCTGCACACTTCCCCAAATGCCCCGTTTATCTAGGCTTCCTTAGACTTGGAAGCCATTTGTAAACATTGGCTTGCACAGATATTTTATGTGGGTTCTAGTGATTATCAATAACCTTACAGGAGACTTTATAATTTATTTTATTGTGGCTTTTGTATCATTATGTTAGTCCTGTCACATAACAAATACTTTAAAATACTTTAGATAATTAACATATAAAGAAAAAACAAACAGTGCTGACTCTTTTGCTTGGGTCTTTGGTAGTGTCTTATGATGACAGCTGGAAGACAGAGAGGAAGAGAAAGGGATGGAAAGGAGGGGAGGGGAGGGGAGGAATATGGAGAGGAGGGGAGGGGATGGTCCTAGTCATCATTATGGTACCATTCCAGGGATCTAAAACCTCCAGCTCTGTTCCATCTCTTCAAGTTCCCGCCACCTGCCAACAGCTCAAGGGCAAACCTTGTAACTCCTGGGCTTCAGGAAGTCCTACAGCCCTGATCTACAATGGCCATCCATAGTCTCTGTCCTAGATTCATGTATCACATGTGCTTCGCCAATTCCTGTGCTTTCTATCCTAGTCCAGGCACCGACGGCTGCTGGGTATTGTGTCCATTCCAGTTTATTGAAAGCTCACTATTCTAAGCTGGGGTATCAGCTTCAGCTCCATGACTGCCATGGAACATCTTTGCCATGAACAAGTGGATGCTAGAACTCGTTTTCCATCCTCTAGAGCTACAGCACAGAAACTAAGCTTCTTTGGACTGATGTCAGTTATTGGTTCTTGATTAAATTTCATTTGTTACTTCTGGGTTATTATTTTAAGAGGAATCACATATAAATTTATTTGACTAGCTTATGAGAAACTGCAATACTTTTATTTAAATTTACTTTGAATGAAGAAGCCATATTGCTGTTGACCCCAAACTGATATGGGCATTTTTTTATTTTCTTTCTTTTAACAGTAGGACCTAGGAACGAGAGGTTAGAATAAGCTGCACTGTGTCTGTTGGGGGAATTTGTTAATGAAGTTATTAAACCATTGGATTTGCTTTCAAAAACCCACAAATTGGTGTGCTTTGACCTTTTGTTCAAGTTGGAAAAATAAATCCGTTTTACAAAGAAACTGAAAGATTCTGACATCCCCAGTGTCATCTCAGAGTGTTAAAAAGTGGCCGTGGCCCTGGAAAACCACGCAGCTATAGCTCATTCACTCTCTACTTTCATCGTCAAAACCCTGGCTCCTTGCCCATGATCCCTGCCCCATGCATGTTCACATGTTTCTTTTACAAGGGACATGGTCAGTTGAGGCTGAGAATATTGGCATAAACAGAAGGTTATTTCTATGTCATTACAAGGTCAGAAACAACCTCATTGCTAAGTAGCCCAGAGAGGCATCCCAAGTGTTCTGAGATGCCCCCAAACCTAGCTTGTGTTATGGGAAGCCTACTGCTGGTGCTTAGGACCTCACAAGGTCTAGCATTGTCTCCTCAAAGTTGCCTCCTGAGAAATTAGAGCTTTCTTCAATCTAAAATATACTCACTGTCATTCTGTCACATGACTCTGGAACCTCCTACTTGACCTATATTGCCATCTAGTACTTTTTTAGAATTATGGCTTTAATATTTTTCTTCCTATCATCCTGCATGTAGAGTTTTGTGTCTGATCCTTTTTATTTGATCCTAAATGTTGTTTGTCTTTGAGTCCTGGGACCTCTATGTTTCTTAAGGTAGCTCTAGAGGAAGGTTAGAGTCCTTTGATCCCTTTTTATCTTGCTCTTTAGTCTCTGTTAGGCAGGATTGAGCTCAGGAACAAACTTTCCTCAGTATTGAGAGAAGACCTTTCTTAGTATTTTAACAAACTCCACAGAAATATGGAGTTTTCTTCTCTGGGAACTGAGAACACGTGCTGTTTCCAGCCCCGGATTTTCTGCTTCCCAGGTGCTAGTACTCCAGAGTCTTTCAGTTGGTTCTTTTCTTGAAACCTAGAACTTTTAACATTCAGTCAAGCACAGTCTGGAGGGAGGTGTATTCTGCTGGTATCTGTGCCTTCTCCAGTGTTTCAGCTGAGATATCTGACCAAACTGGCTTGCCAGGCTTATGGCTCATCTTAGCGAATTCACTGGGCTCAGATCATCATCACCTTATTTTCTTGTGTCGTGATCTGGGGACCTCTAAGTAGTAATTACAAAGAAACAAACAAACAAACAAACAAACATTGCAGGTCTTACCTCATTTTTTCTCAGTTAATGAATGAATACTTATTTTGATAAAAACCCAAGTGATTTGCAACAGTTTAAATGATGGGTGCAAAAAGGCCACTGCATTACCTTCATGAAATTTCCAATATTTCTTTCCCATTAGCTCACCTGAATTACATGATGACACATTTTCTTCAACCATTATGAATTTGCTTCATATTATAAATTATAGAATCTTATGTTTGTCTGCATGTGAGGCCTATGTGTATGCACAAGTGTGTGTGTGTGTGTGTGTGTGTGTGTGTGTGTGTGTGTGTGTAGGCTAGAGAACAACCATAGCTTTTGTTCCCCAGACATATTTTACCTAGTTTTTCCTAGACAAGGTCTCTTACTGGACTGAGATTTGCTAAGTAGGCTAGGCTCGCTGTCTGGCTAGCTCTGAGGATTCTTCTGTCTCCATTTCTCCAGCTCTGGGACTGCAAGCATGGATCACTACTCCCAGCTTTTTTATTTTTTCATGAATTCAGGGCTCTTAGTTTGCTGACTGAGCTATTTATCTACTCCTACATGTATTTTGAAGATACTGTTTTATCCTGATTTTCCTAGCTAAGTTGACAAGCTGTAGGTTCAGTGACAAACCCTCTCTCAAAATCTCTAAAATATTTTAAATGAGTTCTAATTTTACTATTAAGAATACAGAGTTTGCCAGGCAGTGGTGGTTCATGCCTTTTATCCCAGCACTAAGGTGTCAAATGCAGATATTTCTCTGAGTCCATGGCCAACCTGGTCTACAGAGCAAGTTCCAGGGCTACACAGAGAAACACTGTCTCAAAAACAAAAACAAACAAAACAAAAACAAAAAAGCAAAAACAAAACAAAACAACAAAACAAAAAATAGAGATTCAGAATAGAGCCAAGTGTGAGTCTGGAGAGATGGGTCAGCCGTTGAGAACACTGGCTGCTCTTCCAGGTTCAATTCCCAGCACCCACATGGCAGCTCACACCCGTCTGTAACTCCAGTTCCAGGGATCCTGACACCCTCACACAGACATATATGCAGGCAAAACACCAATGAAAATAAAATAAAAATAGATTATTAAAAAAAATAAGAAAGTCCTTTGAATTCATGACACTTCAAATAAAAAATCATTTAGCATCAAATTGAGGTTTGTAAAATATGAATATATTTCCTAAAATAATTGCATATTTAAAGAACATTAATATATTCTATAATTTCCCATGCTTGTTATCTATTTCTTGCAAAAATAATGCCTATGAAGCTTAGTGAAATCACTGATGGAGTTTGAAGAAACAGTATTTTCCTGTTATTAATGCCAGAAATTGTTTATTAGGAGAAATCTTACAGTTATCCAAGCTTTACGTATGAAATTTTATAAGGAAGAGGAAAACGGCTTGGCAGGGAGAGGCAGCCCTTTGAAGAATTGCTGAATAAAACTACGGAGAGCAGGGACCTAGGGAGAAAACTCAGTCAGTTGAGGGCTTGCCAAGCTGGCGGGATAACCTGAGTTTATCCCCAGCGCCAATGTGAGAGGAGTCAGATGCGCAGCGGTTGCCTGCATCCCAGAGGTTGCCTGCATTCACAGCCTGAGGAAGAGGAGGCTGGAGGATCCCTGAAATTCGCTGGCCAGCCAGCCTGGCCAATAGTCCCAGCTCCCGCGATAACTGCACCACAAAAATAAGCTAGGGAACAATTGAGGAAGAGTCCTCTCAACCTCCAGCACTCACATGCAAATACATACACATGTACACATGTGACATGTAGGCTCACACATAAACACACATAAAATAATTGAAGGGAGGTAAGAATCAAGGGTTCTGATGTTTTTGAGAAACCCTTAAGGATTGACTGGGTTTTCTCTTAGACAATTGCCCTGATCCTCTACATTGTGAAGTTTTGTTTCCAGGTTCAGGGCAGGGAAAGGAACTCACGATGCGGAAGCAGATGATGCAGCGCAGGCTCGCCAGAGGCAGTAAAGTGCCTCTGAGTCCAGTGATGCCTGAAATGGACTCCTCTCCTCCCAGCACTCCCTGACCAGGTGATGGAAGTCACCTCAGGTCAAGCACAGTGTACGCCGTGAGGCATGTCTCTGGCTCCCTGTTAAAACGCATTTCATAGAAAACACATTAAAAAAAAAAAAAAAAAGTCACCCAAATTCCTAACACAGATAAACAGGAAAATGACCTTTAACGTTCTCTGTAGGTGTGCTTGGCAAGGGATATATGGATAAAGTAATTTAAAGTATGAGACTGAAGTTGTTACCTTACCAATATTTCTATAGAATATTTTATTTAAATTGCTCATATATCCTGGGAGTCGTGGCACACACCTTTAATTGGAGAAGAGTTCAAATCTCTATGAGTTCAAAACCAGACTGGTCTATATTGTAAGTTCTTGGTCAGCCATGAGTGTTTAATGATACCTGCTTTAAAAAAAATTAAAATTAAAAAAAGGCCAACAACAATAAAAGTTCCTTGCATATTACTGGGAAGAGATTTAAGCTTTAAGCTCACATATAATATTCTAATCACACCCTGCTTACATAAATATCCACCCCATAATCCTGCCTGAATGATTTTGCTGCCACATTCTCACCCCCCCCCATGACCTCTTGAATTTAACACTAGTGGTAACTTTTGAAGGGTGCCATCTTTAATGAAGATGAAAGCATTCAACGTGTGATCAAAGGATCTAGGGCTCCAACTCTCTAAACTGCAAATTGGTCTGTGTTCACAGATAATGCTTTGTTCCTGAGATGTGGAGGTCAAAAATGTTCTGCTCTTTGGAGCAACACATTAAATTTTACTTTTACAACAATGGGGCTTAAGGAAAGAAAGAAGACAGAGACTGAAAGAGAGGAGAAGACAGAAGGGAAAGGATGGAGAGGAGACGGGGAGGGAGGAAGCAAAACATATGTACAGTTTTCACTCATGGTCTATTTAAAATACACTGTTACACATCTCTTAAATAGTTGGTAAGCTAAATAAACCTCTCACAATGTTGAATTTGAGGAAGCGACATGGCCAGACTGACCTCTATGTAAAAAATTAATTCTTTTCTTTAAGCGGAAATTCATTTTGATTTCAAATAATAACCATAGGTAGAAGCCCTTGAAAGTCTAACCGGTTTTGATGTGCTCTCCTTTAACATGACATGAACTGCAGTTCCAACCTCCAGCTGTTGGAGATGTAGTTAAGATGTAACAGAATTGATTTGAATGTATGAATTTAAATGTATTCCTATTGGCTTTCATCATGATTTGTATTGCTTTCCAGCAGACAATTAATTTAATATGGATTTAAAGGTCATGCCTTTCTTAGTAGATTGATCAGAGAGAAAGGTGGCTATGTCAGCCTGTTAAATCAATTTGACTATCTCTCACATTCAGTGACAGTGAGCTGAGAAACCCATCATGGGTCCTGTACTCTGGTTACTTCACCTGCTGGAGGAAGGAAGAGGTACCTTATGAGTAACAGGACAACAATATTTTAAGCCTGTCCCCTGGTCCATAGCCCGGAATGTTTATGCCCATCCCAGGCTATGACACGCTCTCTTACTCCAGCTGTATGGATGACTGTCTCTACCAGAGACCATTGGCGCCTCTCTCCACTCTGACTAATGCTGACTCCAGATCGCACCTTCTTACAGAAGTCTTTGCACACTCTCTCTCATACATACACACATACACAGAGACACACTCATACATAGACATTCTCACACACTTTCTCTGTCTCTGTCTCTCACACACATACATACACACACTCATACATAGAAACATACGCACACACACACACACACACACACACACACGCACGCACGCACAGCTGTGTTTAACTTCCGATGTCTGCTTCATGGTGAAACTGGCCACTTCTTTAACCTTATAGGATTTGTAATTCTTGTTAGATATCTGTTTCTCTACTTAAAACCTTTTCTACTTAAGTTACCTTTAAATAAATAACGGAAACGGTGATGCTGAGGTAGGCAGGAAATCGTGCATTTTATTCTCAGTTGGGTTGTAGCTCAGCCTCATGGTGGCAAGGGTGTGGATGCAGATGTGAAATGTCTTCCTTAGCAGGGTTGGAGACATGCCCACATGCTCTGGTCTGGTTATCCTATGCTGTGCCTCCAAGTCCCTTAAACTCACGGACGCACTTTCTGCCTTACTCTTTATCACTCTGGACCTGTTGAAGATGTAACTCATGGTGGTTCACTAGGGGCCTTCTAGGAACTCAACCAACTAGCTCAGCTCAGGAGACAGCACATATTCCCAGGTAACCAGGGGTGAGCGGTGCTCAGTCAAATGCACGCTTCCAGGTTCCTTGCTCTGTGAAAAGCAAACAAGACTTTCTGTAGCACAGACTATAGCATCATGTTCCATTAATTTCAGCTGGCTGTGCTATGTGCCTGTGTCTACTGATAAATCTACTCTCTGGCCAAGGTGTTCTTAACATGCCTATTAGCTCTAATAAGCTTCCTGGGGGCGGGTCCCAACTTCCCTTTAATTTACACACTGCTTTGGCAAACCTGTAATTGTAAATTATTTGTAAATAATTGTAAATTATTATCCTTTGAGACAACCCCCCACGCCCAACTGCTTGCCGGTTTTTAAAACCTTAGGATATCTTTCTTCTTCAGTCTGGGAGCCATCCTTTTGAAATGTATGCTAAACTTTGCCTCCTGGGTTTTGTGAGAAGTTATGAGATTAATTTATATGTGACAATAAACAAACCCAGATGGCGTAGTCACCCAGACCAACCTCTTCATGGCGTCTTGTGGTGTTTTTCCAATGTTTCCCTTGGCCCCTAAAAACCTCCTTTCTTTTAATTCAGTGCAGCTGAGTTCAATGTGTTTCACATACAGTAATAATCATTCATAAAGAAAGGCTCTTTGTGTGCTCAGCTCTTGGTACCTCTCAGGTCACATATACTCTAGAGTTTAATTGATACTATGTCACTCATGGAAAATGTGACTGCCCCAGAAGGTTTAAAAACCCAACCTTCTGGGTAATATGTTAGTGGCATTCATTTAGTGAGCAGGAGGGCTCTTTATATCTGGGAGTGAGATGGTTTTCCACAAATGCTGTTATTTTGGGATAGCACTGGGAAAATGATCTGGCTAAATGGGAGAAAATATCTCAGGAGCAAACACTACTAAATTAACCTTTTCCTTCACACTTGTAATGCTTTGACTACAATGTTGAAACCACATTTTTTAGGAGCACAGCAATCAAGTTCTTGCACCCACAAATTCCCCAGGGAGACCAGGAATGTTAAGACCACAGATTGTCTTTCTAATGGGAAAGATGGAAAACCTGTTCTTCCATCAAGAAAGATGGTATTTGGAGGTGATTAATAACACTATTATCTGTTTTATTTGTTGGATCAAACCATATCAAGCTTCTACATCAGGACTGGAAGTAGGTAGCAATCTAAATGACCCTTATAGCCAGGGGCTCCCACAAGCTCCCCTCAACAAGGACTAGAGATACTTTTTGTTTGTTTGTTTGGTTTTTGAGACAGGGTTTCTCTGTGTAGCAGCCCTGGCTGTCCTGGAACTAGCTCTGGAGACCAGGCTGGAGAGCAGAGATACTTAATAGTCTAAAAGGCCTTTGCATTATCTCTGGAGCCAGAGGTCCTGCCCAAAGCACCCACAACCATGACCAGAGGTGGCTAATATCTCAAGTGACCCCTATAATTTCTGTATGGTCAAGACCAGGTCAGACCTTTCCTTGGCCCTTAAGCTAGAGCCGTTCTTGTTGGAAGAAATAACATGTACCCTGAGTAAGTACACTTCCTTGTTCACCAGGGAATTTTTATAACAGAAAACTGTTTTCCAAATTGTCCTATGTTTAAATCTGTTGTTAATAAAGCACCTGGCATCAGACTCCCTGACGTCGTGGTCCTGGTTGATGAAGTCCATCTAAACCGAATTTTCATTCTCGCCTCTTCACACTTGGTTTTGCTGCCATGACCACCTGCCGGGTTCCCCTCACATGTTGAGTGCTCAGTGTGAAAAATCTGGGCATTTGGACTTTGTTGTCGCCAGTGTGGAGATGATTTTATTATTCAGCATTGTGAGAACTAGACATGGGAACTTGATTGCCGGAACCCAGCAAAACTTCGGATAATTTCTGAAATCTCCATTCCATGAAAGCGATGAACAGAATCCCCTGACTAGAAAAGGCTCGGTGAATTTTGGCTGTAGTCACTTTCCCTATGCAAATACCCAAGCGGGAACTTTCACTTCCACAACTTTCTCCTGTCTAATAAAGGGTAACCACTAAGGGGTAGTTACAGTGGCTTAAAGCAGACTTTAACGTCTCTGGATTGCTTTGTTTGTAAATACTCACAAATACTCACTTGTGAGACATTGTCTTCTTCTCTCCTCACCCCAATCTCTCAATTGTTTTAGTGATGGATGGGCAGACAGAGATGAAGTCATCGAAGGCTACGAGGTGGAAGCCAATGGAGGAATCACAATAAAGCTACAGTCCCCAGAGGTCAGGTCATTCGATGACTACTTCCTGAAGCTGAGACTAGATACCAACACAAGGAATCCTTGGTTCCCCGAGTTCTGGCAACATCGGTTCCAGTGTCGCCTACCTGGACACCTCCTGGAAAACCCCAACTTTAAAAAAAGTCTGCACAGGTAACTGTGGGCAAAGCAGCAGCTCGGTGTGGGTCATCTTCTCTTCTTCTGTTACAGGCTGTGAATGGGAATCTAAGGGAGAATAAATGAAAGCTTAGCTTATAAAAGATCTTAAATGAAGCAAGTGTATATTGTGCCCTTCCACCATGGATTTGTGTTCCTACATGTTGGAAAGACTAGTCTCTTGTGGAGTTAGTGACAAGAAGAAAGAACACAAGTAGACGACAAGCAAACAGTGCAGTCAGGCATTTTGTATTTGAACTAGAGGGAAAAGGTGGTTTTGCTCACGTAAGTGATGGTAGCCACAGACACATATACGCAACATTGATCTGGTCTTTTCCTCTGTGACTACTTTAATCCACAGGTCAGGGGGAAAGTGTGTGGCATCATTTTAGGGTCATGCAACAAACATGCTGTTTGTGGATACAGGTACCAAGAAAGGGCAGTCTCACCTGCCTTCCGGGTGGACAGCAGCTGCTGGTGCACTGCTCACTCAAGCCAGGAGGAAGGGTAGCATGTCTTCCCAGGGTGTCTGGGGGCTTGGTGGACCCCACAGGGTGATGTTTTCCCCTAGAAAGTTATTTAACATTGATTTATAACACTGTAACTATTATGTGATTTATCATTATTGGGTAGAGACATTGATGCCTCTTGTCATTTTTCCAGTGTGATCTATGATCATAATGCCATTCCAAGCAATGTGATCATACCAAGATGGTATGGCATGAAGATTTACCCATAATGATAGATTGAACTCTACTAAAGACCTCATTTTAGAGTGCATAACAAAAGTGTGGGTTTCCTGGAGTGAGGTTATCAGATACTTAGAACATCCTAGAAATTGATTGTTTACATACTAGCTTGCATAGAGCTTGTGGATAGAAGCAATTGGAAAGAGAAGAGTATTATCTATATCTCTTGAACTGTGAGCATGTATTCTTTTAAGGCATAATCAAAGTGAAAGAGAAAATAACCCAAGACAATGAGCTTTTACAAGATATGATAAAAATGTTTATTACATAGAATATTCTATTTTTTTTTCTTTCTTTGGTTTTTCAAAGCAGGGTTTCTCTGTATTGCTTTGGAGCCTGTCCTGGACCTTACTCTGTAGACAAAGCTGGTCTTGAACTCACAGAGATCCACCTGCCTCTGCCTCCCAAGTGTTGGGATTAAAGGCATGTACCTCCAATGTCTGGAAAAATATTCTATTTTCAGTAATACTTAAATTTGATATATGAAAAGTTTATAATGCCTATGTATGTAAATAGAATATGATAGGTCTTACTTGGTCATATTTAATAGAATTCCCTGGGGGAATTGCTTGGTATAAATCTGTTTCCAATCTAGGCTTTTAGAACATCTACAGCATGGCTTACAGGGAAATTAAGAATACAACCTATCTGAGAGGCAGGAGGAAGTGGTGGGGAGGAACTACACAGAGAATCTGTTTGCCATGCACACATTTTGGCTTTTTTTTTTCTCTAAAATAGACTCATAGAGGCTAAGAATTCTGAAAGTCCAATAAATCTTCTCAGTCTCCTTGTTTAGAAACCCAATGTGTTTAGAATGAGCAGTGGCAGTCTCTCTCTCTCTCTCAAAGAGAAACAATGGAATTGGGGCTATGCACACAGCCTGTATCAGTTTACTTGGCTCTTAATGCTACATTGCCTTTCTTGTTCTGTTTTCTAAGAAATGCTTTTGTACTTAAACTGTAACATCCTTGAAGACAGGTCTTGCATCTCTGAAAGCTTAGCTAATTTTTCTTAACTAAATAATCTATTTAGCTTTCATTTTCTTAGGGTACAGAAATGCTTTTCTTGAAGACTTATTGTATAGGAAATATGCTTCTTTCATTCAATAAATATTTAATAAGTACCTACTATTGCAAAGGGCTTATAGCTCAACTGAGGGAAAAACATTGAAAAAGACAGACGCAACGGAAGAAGAACAAAAGAACAGAAGGAGGAAAGCCTTAGTAACCGGGTGGGGGTGCCCATTATTACCTAATCATAAGAGCTCTGGTAAGGACCAATGGAATCAGAGGACTGCAATTCAGAAAGGACAAGTGGAGGAAACCTTGCTGGGAAGAGCACCACAGACTTGAGGGTGATGAGTGTCAGCATACCAACATTAGCAGGAGCTTCCCGGAAAGCGGGAAGAGCACGTGAGCATAAGAACAAACACTGGCCTGGTAGAAGGGCAACGCAAGGCCAGTGCTTTTAGAACCAGTGAGAGTCCCAGCATGGGGGAAAGGTGGGAGGGGCCAGCCAACCGGAAGTACCAATGAAGTCCCCTGAGATGAGGCTATGGCAATGGCGGGAGGATGGAGCCTGAGATTCCCGTCTGAGGTGATCCTGAATGAGATCCTGATTGGGCTGAAGGGATTGGCTGACAGACTGTCAAGCATGACTCTGCTTTGAAGAGGTAGATGTCATCCACCAAGACCTGCAAAGCTGACTGAAAGCTGGTAGCTTTGGATTATGAAATATAAGTGAATTGACTTGGAGCTGTCCTCTTCGGTTAGAAAATTCAACACAAGTCACCCAAATCATCAGGAAGACAATGGAATTCTCATTTGTGGAATTGGTAAAATAGTACACAGTATAGAACAGTGCTGGTCAATAGCGCTTTCTCTAGGAATGGAAATCTGCTTAACTGCTGTCCACTAAGTTGGCCTCCAGCCATGTGTGGCTACCGACACATAACTGTGGCTTGTGAAACAGAGGAGCCAAAAATTAGATTCATTTATCTTTAGTAAATTTAAATTGAAACTTGGTTAAGGCACATGTGGTCACTATATTTGATAGTACTGACTAACAGTATCAAGAAGGAACCTATCATGATGGTCCAGGCCTCTAATTCTAGCATTTAGGAAGCTGAGGCAGGAGGATTAAGAGTTTGAAGGCATCCTGGGCTACATAATGAGACATTATCTTAAAAATAAAACAAATCACCAGACTTGCTAGGGCACACCTTTAATTACAGCACTCCAGAAGCAGTGGCAGGTGAATCTCTGTGAGATCGAGACCAGCCTGGCCTATAGAGGGAGTTCCAGGACAGCCCTGGCTACACAGTGAAACCCTGTCTAGAAAAACAAAACACACACACACACACACACACACACACACACACACACACACACACACAAACAAAACCCAACAGATAGAGGGTGGACAGGTCACTCAGCAGTTCTCTGTAGCCATGAAGACCAGAGTTCAGAACCCAGCACCCAAGAGACACAAATACTGATAACCCCAGTTCTGAGTAGGGGAGGGTAGTGAGCTCACTTAAGTTCTCTAATTAAAAGCAAGTTTCAGGTATATGAAGAGACCCTTCCTGGGCAGAAATAGGTAGAAAATGGTGGAAGATGACACCTGGCAATACTCTTGGCTCTCATACGAATGAACAAAAGAAAAGGTGTGCACACGAGCACATGCATGTGCTTATACTCACAAACACACATAAAACATTTTAGGGCACTGGAGATGGCTCAGTAGTTAACAGAGGGTATTGCTCTTGCAAAGGGCCCACTTGTAACTCCAGCTCATGCATGCCCATGCATACACACACACACACACACACACACACAATTTTAAAACAACAAAATTGAATCTTAAATAAATTAATTTTTGAAGTGGTACAGATTACCAATGATAACAAAAATATTGATAGGAAATAGGCAGCTGGTGAATACTGTGCATAATGCATGAAATTATTCTCGGTTTCATCGCTCTGTGACAATAACACTTGAGAAATTATGGTGTATAGATTCAACACAAAGTTAGAGGATATTATGCTTCTATCTAAGCTTTGGTACATATTTTCATGGAACTCAGCACAGCACAAATAACACATGATCGTAAAAGGGTCCCTTTCTTAATATCACCTCTGTGTATACTAGAATTCCTAGATTGTGTAGCCTCACTGCCTTAGCTAAATCCTCTTTATCTCAGGAACTATACAAACATTGGGCTTTGTTCTGTGAGATCCAGATGTAATGTTGTACCATTCCTCTCAGGAGGGAAAAATACACTAAACATTCCCTAGGCTCAGCTCTGTTCCTTAATTGAATTAAACCATTGTTCTGTCAGGGTCATAGACTATAAGGTTACAGAGAATATTCACCAGTTATCTATTGATATACCTTCAAAACAAGCCACTACCAATGGTTGCACTTTTAAATAACAATAATTTATTTAGTTTGTGAATCTGGGGGTCCCCTAGGAGGTTATTCTGCTCTTGGCTGGACATGGCTCATCTCTCAGGGCTGGAGTAATCTGGGGACTGGAAGATCTCAGAGATATTCCCCAAGAACTTGCCTCCTTCTGATTCATGTTTTTTCTGGAGGTGAGCTCTAATGTTTTCACAGCACAGAAACAGGGTTCTGAGAAGCAGATGAGAGTAGGCTAAGGCCATGGACGCTTGGACTGGGGACTAATAAATTGAATGTTAATTGAGATTTAAGAAGTAGGGAAAAATTGGGTGTGGTGAGTCCCTGCTAAAATCTAGTGTGAGTTCTAAGCCAGCCTGTTTCACAGAGCAAATGCAGAGGAGGGGTGGACAGACATAATATTTTCCTCAACCCTGATTGACAGTCAGTTTCTTGGTTGATCTTCAGGATTGTAATTTGCCACTGGGGCCAAACTTCCAAAGGGAAAAAGGAAAGTTAAACCTTAGGACACCGTGGATGAAAATAAATTAGAACCTATCTCAGCTAATAGACAAACAATAATATGTCTTTGATCTGTCTTGTATGATAAGTAAATCCAAAGTTGGAACATCTCCATAACAGTAAAATTAATAATAAAGCAAACGTATCATAAAATGAAGTACAGTCTGAAAACTAATGGTAGTCTCAAAGCTACTGTGGTACAACTCTGCATGCCAGGACTCTTGGAATGCTATCTTACCAGATACCTTATTCTGTTTTCTGCTACTGTAACTGGTGAAAATTACTAATAAGGGATGTTCAGCTTTTCAGGATTCTAGAGGCTGGAAGTCTACAAGTGAAGGGCTACATCATCCTGCTCATAGTGTAAGGAATAAGCAGGCTGGGAGACAGAATGGGGACAGCCCTATAGCATTTTATCAACATTCCCCTATTGCAATATTGGCAATAACACCCTTCGTATGGTCTCTTGACGATTCAGTTTCTAAAGATTGAGTTTATTAATGCTGTCAATTCCAATTAAATATCAATGTGTGTTTTGAGGAAACATATTGACTAGCCATCAATATCATAGAAGCCATGAATTGGTGGACATTACCACAAAATTATCTCATTCTACCATAGACAACAGACAAATACAAGTATACACTAAATTAAAAAGCATTGTTCCCATTTGCTTCCAATTGGTAGTAATGAGAAATAAAGTAGAGAAATAAAACCAAAGTTGTGACTATAAATGGAGTCTATTTAAAAAGAGGCTGAGGACACAGTACGTTTGGTAAACTTATGCTCTTAATTAACACACTGCCCAACCACAAAATTATATATGTGTTTCTAAGAGATCCCAAGCTACCATGCGTTTAGGCTGGTAATTACATGTTTAGGAATCTATTATAAGGGAACAATCTAAAAATAGTAACAGCAACAGTCAAGAAAAACCCTCTGTCTCATATTCATTATTTTTTAATAAGGAAAATTGGAAGCATCCTAAGTGTCCAACAATAAGTTAAGAATGGCTAAGTAATTATAGTGCTTTTATGGGAAAGAATACTACAGAGCTATTGAACGGGGACTATAAAGCCAAACTGTAATATCAAAAACATGGGAAGTATAATCCTCCCGAATGTGAGATACTGAATTACACACACGCTGTGATTATCACAACGCAATCAAAATGGAAAAACACCAGAGAGTGTCTCATGCAGTGCTGGTAGGAGTTGACTTTTGAAACATTTTATTTTCAAAAAGCCTAAGAACTACCCATGTCTACAGAGTGAACTTCTGGAAGTTAATTCCACTTCTGGAAGCAAAACTTCAAGAAAAAAAAATTCTAGAATGGAAAGGCATGGGTTAGAAAGATTTTCTTGTTACCTCATTGCAGCATCTTGCTTAATGTTGATGGTCTAGAATTAATAGGATGAGAAAGGACTAAACGATACATTACCTATGTGCAAAATGTTATGTAACCATTGAAAGTTTGATAGGAAAAAAAGAATCCATAAATAAAAGCAGCAGTTGCATTTAAAAGGTCATATGTAATATACCAAATATATGACTTAAAATTACATGAAAAGATGAAAATACTCCAAAAATTTATCAGTAATTAATTGTGGGTAAGTAAATTGCATTACAAGCGTTTTTCCTTTTATTTTCTTTTTCTCTTTTCTTTTTTGAGACAGGGTCTTACTGTGTAGCTTCTACTGCTTTGGAATTCACTATAAAATTATGTAGACCAGACTGGCTTCAAACTCCAGAGATCCACCTGTTTCTAACTCCTGAGTGTTGGGATTAATGGGTGTGTGCCACCACACCTGTCACTGCAATGCTTTTAAAATCAGAAAAAAATACATTAGCATTTCTATAGTAATGCAAAGAAAATGTCTTTTAACGATGTGTATAGGAGATTAAGGATTGATTATATTGATTTTTTTGTCTGTTTTTCATACTTTTGGATAGAATTATGTTAAATTTACAACTTTCAAGAAGCGCATTCAGTATCACTGTCTTTCTCTGGTCAATTACGACACTTGGCACTAGAACTTAGCATTGTGTAAGTACAGTCAACCCCAACATACACTCAACCAAATGTGAAACAACTCGAGGGACATTGCATCAGTAATATGTACAGACTTCCTCCTTGCCATTATCCTTAACCTATGTCGTAGAATGTACACTGTCTCCAACATTACAGCTGACCTGGAGATTTGATACTCATAAACAAGAGGATATGCTTATTTTATATTCAACTTTTATTCTAGCTTATGCAAAAGACCTGACTACCCTTAGGTTTTGGTGTCTGTAAAAGAGGATTGTCTTAGAACCAATCCCTTGAAGTCATTCAAGTTTGCAGTATTTCCTTGCAAAGAAACTCAAATTATCTTATTAAATTTGCTAAGCATCTGTGTGAAGTAGATACTATTATCATGTTACAGTTGTTCGACCTGAGACTCAGAGGTTAAGGAAGGGCATCCATCAGCTAAAAGAAATGTAAATGAGTCAGTGAGGCATCTACAGGTACTTTCTAGCTCAGAGCGTCTTCAGCAAGAATCCCAGGGACCTGTCCAGTGTTTTCTTGTTAGGAAAGATAAAGTGCTGTTCCAGTGCAAACATGATACAAATCCCTTCAGTAGATAAGCTGAATGCTACAAGAGACTGACTGGTTTACATAATGCGACTCTTTCCACTGTCCTCACAATGATTAAAATTTTAGGAGGTACACTATGTCAGTTTGTGCTTTTCCAACACATCTCCAAATCCCCTGATGGCGTCGTCTAATTAGACAGCGATATGGACTTTGCATAAAGCACTTTTTAATTAGTCTTAGTGATTTCCAAATCACTCAGCCTTGGCTCAGTACCCTCAGTGTCCAAATCAGCAATCTAATGAATGTAAACTCTATTTACATAGCAAAATCTGAAATGATGCTTAATAAAGGTTTCTATGGAAACTAACAGCAGTTTCATACCCCCCCCCAAAAAATAAATAAAAAACACAGAAGTATAAAATGAATGACAGAAATGTAGCTATCAATAATCTGGAAAGGTTAACAGGTTAATTCCTCTTCTTTATGCTAATGCTAATTTTCATAAGTATGTCTGCATTTTTATTATAGGACTGTGGAGCTCATTTGATATGCGTGACTCTCAAAATGAATAAAAATAATACAAAAAGTAAAAGTTTATCTTTGTCAATAATATCATGTCTTAGAAATATGAAGATTAAATCTTAAATGCAAATTTACATGAATGTATCATGGAGATACAAACGCAGAACTGTCAAGTGTAAATTTCTAGGGTTTTTGCAGCAAAAAAGAACAATGCATTTTGTTGAGTTCATTCTGAATGGAAATTTAAAGCCTTTTGCCTTCCTTTGGTCTCAGAGCACAGAGAAATGTTTTCTGAACGTTTCCTTGGAATGAAGTGCAAACAAATATTTATGAATAGTGGCGTACCCCTCTTCCAAACAGCACAGTCAAGAACAGTGCATGGCTATGTAAGGTGTTGCTCAAGCGTTCACCTTGGCAGGGACATGTCCTGTCACAATTGAGAACTTTATATATTATTGTGCATGGCTGCAGAGATCTAATTGTGTTGTGGGGGCCCAGGTTATAGAATTCTTTTCAAGAGGTCCTTTCATAAAACATAGTGACCTTGACAAACCACTAATTGACCTGAAATTTGTCTGAAGTCAACCTCATAATCTTCCAAACATATTTTCCCATTGGGTCACAAGTAGGGATCCTACAGCAACGGAGCAAGTTCTTCTTGGCCTATTCAAGTTACCCAATGCTAGTCTATCCCTCATCCCACGTTAGCTTCTACTTAATACGGTTTATTATTCTACAATTTTATACAGGCATATAATGCACTCTGTTTACTCGTTTCATCCTATCGCCCTCCTGTCCTGTCAGCTCTCACTCACCCTCACACATGACCCCTTTCTATGTACACGACTGTTTGCGAGTTAGTGATGAACTTGGAGAAACATACGCATGTCTGTAACCCAATAGTCATAAAAGGTGATGATTGGCTATGATGCTTTTTTTAAACTCTATTTCTTCTTTGTCTGTCATTTGTATTTATTTGTCTATTTGTCTTAGTTGGGGTTTCTATTCCAGTGAAGGGACACCTCGACCATGACAACTATTATAAAGAAAAACATTTCCTTAATCCTGGCTTAAAGTTTCAGAGGTTTAGTCCATTATCATCATGGAGGGAACCATGGAGGCACTCAGTCAAACAAGAGCTAGAGAAGGAACTGAGGATTCTATGTTTGGATCAGCAGGCAGCAGGAAGAGGATGCCACAAAGTCTGTCCCCAGTGACACTTCCTCCAACAAGGCCACACCTACTCCAACAAGACCACTCCTCCTGATAGTGTCCCTCACTATGAGCTTATGGGGACCCTTTTTATTCAAACTGCCACACAATTATTATTTATTTGCAGGACTGGGGAAGAACCCAGGCAAGAGCTTTACTGATGAACTGTACCCACACACACCGCAGCCAATACTAGAATTTGGCAAGAGCCATAAATATATTTGTTGGCTAGGTGAATATTTCACTTAGTAAACCATTTACACATTTATAAACGAAAATGCCATCTCATGTAGTCTAGCCTGTGTTCTGAACAATTTAGACAGGTAGGAGTTCTATGATTAAAAGCCACGGCTGTTCTCCTAAAGATCTGTGGAAAGATCTGTGGCTAGTATATATTCCTAGTCTCAGACAGCTGCACACAGGAAAGCTTTCCCATAGACGGTCAGGTGTGCTGATTCTCGCCAGAGGAATTTTTAATGTCTTCTACCTGTTTGTCTTTGAGAAAATTAACATGAGCTAAAGTCCTAATTTCAGACATCATTAGAAGTGTCTGAAGATGTAGCTCAGTGATAAAGTGCTTGCCTAACATGCTTAAGGCCCTGGCTTTAACTGCTGGCCATCCTAAAAAATAAGAAGTAAATAAGAGGCAATGGTTCTTTCAGAGCAGGATGGATTGTTGGGTGCTGGCACGTTTGTTATTCCCCCCCCTCTTATTTTTAATTTCAGTAAGGTAATACAATTGTGCATTGTACAACCCTTCCTCTTTTCCTCAGCACAACTGTTTTTGGGATCATCATTACCTTGTGTATTTTAACAATTACTCTCTTTGCTGAGTGTTCCTTTACATATGTTAATAATCATCATGTATCTATCCACCTGGTAATGAAACTTCGAGTTGTTCGTAACTTCAGGCTCTTTTATACCTGGATATACATGTATAGTCCTGGGCATATGCTTTCATTTTCTTGGATGAATTCTTAGGAACAGAAAAGCTATGGTCTTGAGAGATAGCTCAGAAGGTAAAGGCTCTGGCTACACAAGTCAGACAACCTAAGTTCCATGTCAAAGGCGGAAGGAAAGAGTCAACTCTACAAAGTTTGTCCTCTGTTTCCACACATGCACCATGGCATGCATTCCCACATACATATGCAGAATAGTAACAAGTAGAAAGGATCCTAAATATTAATGCCTGAACTTTGGGAGAACATTCCATGTGGAGGGCTACTCCCCTAATCTAGGGAGAACCTAGTCCCTACTCCAAATGGCTTGACAGATTCTGTTGACCCCTCCTGGGAGGCATCATTCTCCCTGTGGATGGGGGGATGGGATGGGAGGGTGGCCGGGGGGGGGCATGGGATGGAGGGAGAGGGAACTGGAATCGATATGTAAAATAAGAAAAATAAATAAATAATTGCCATACCTACAAACATATTAATACCTGGAATGGTTAGATTAAATGGTGGGTGTATCTTTGGCCCTCCTCCCTGTGGCAGGGATGGAGGACTGAGCAAAGAAAGCCTCACAGGATTTTAGATGGGAAGACATGTGGCTTGTGAGTATTTAAGAACCAGTGATGCTTCCCAATTTCTCCTTGCATACTTCCACTCTTTCATTATTTTTGCTACATGGAGACTGCTGTTAAGGGCGAGGGGAATCGTTTATGTCCGCATTATAAACAAACTCTGTAAACACAAGAGCCATCTAACATGATATTTTATGGACTACTGTGAAATTAAGATCTGTCCTAAATAGATCCCACAGCAGTAGAGTCCCCAGTAAGTGTTTTCTGAAAGCAGATCCGATACCATGGGTTGCGTTTCTGCTCTGAGGAGTGGGATGTGGCTCCCACCAGTAAGATCTATGGTGTAACCTTTCCCTCTACATCACAGTAAATTAGTGGAGCATCGTTCTACACATCCAGGAGCTGTTCTTCAAACTCACCCCGCTACTCTTTGAGTATGGCATTTCTTCCGCAGAATACTGAAGTTGAGACACACATCCACTGATGGTGCTGTTTTAGGAGGCTATGGAGCCTTTTGGATGTGGAGTCTAAGGGGAAGATTTAGAGTCGTGGGAGGAGGGATTGGATGATATAGCCTGGTCCCAGGTCTTCGGCTTCATCTC
Organism: Phodopus roborovskii; assembly: GCF_943737965.1. NCBI lineage: Eukaryota > Metazoa > Chordata > Mammalia > Rodentia > Cricetidae > Phodopus > Phodopus roborovskii. The sequence continues at coordinate 74,704 of NW_026126614.1, read as the reverse complement.
TGGTCAAGCTACTTAACATTTCAAAAATAACACAAACCTGGACACTTCTAGTATTGTCCAAAGTTGAATGTCTGCTAGTGTTTTTTGGTTCTGGCTGTGGTCTCCAAGTTAGTTCGTAAGAGCTTCACCATCCTGAATGCTGAGCTGGCCTCTTCTGTTGCTCATGTTCATTTATCGGTAGGCTTGTTCTGTACAGGGGTATGGATATTCCCATCTAGTAAGTCACAGCCAAACATCATGCTTGTAGTGGTATCTACCTCTGCACCTGTAGTCCTTACTGGCTAAAAGGAAAAGGATTGTGGCTCAGAAGCCCCTTTTTCAAATCACGGAGAGCATCTTGGGTGGCAGGGTCAGCATCCTTGGAGTGGGAGCCTACAACAGTCACTTGTTTCCTGTGTAAGTTATTTTCCCCAAACAAACTCCATTTTGCTCATACTGAGTCTGGCGAATCCTGATTTCCATGCCCTGAGGATGGGATATAGGTAGATAAACATGTCTTCTTGTGAACTAATTTTAGCTATTATTAGCTATAGATAACTTAAATTGTTAGATTCTTGTATGTTGACTGTGTAGTCTTCTTTCTGTTTATGATGTTTTACACACAAATGTAAAGCTATCTGAATATACATTTTGTATATTGATACAGCTTAGGATATTTTATCATTCTGCACTTTACAGTTCTACTCTAGTCAGGACATTTCAGTTCCATCTTGGTTACTGAGAATTATATGTATGTACATAGTTACATTTTTGAAGTCATTGTCCTTGCTAAATTATTTCCGGAAGCTTCAGCCATTGAGCAACTATGTTTCTGAGAATTACAGATTTTAGTTACCCCTGTTTCTCAACCTATGAGATTAGTCAGACATAGATATTTGGTCTTCAAATACTTCAAAGACCTGCAGAATTTGGCATTTAAATGTTTTAATATTAGTACTCAGTTGACATGAGACACTATTGCTCCTGACAGCACCAAGGTGTTCCCAAGAGTATGTTGGACACCGATGACACTCCATTTGGACTTCATTCTCTCCTAGGCTAATGGCCTCTTGGGCAAAGAACTGGCCCCAACTCGACCACTGACTTTGGACATGCTGAACCTTGCCAAGTCAAGCTAAGACAGTCTTTCAACCTCCCTGCTTCTGTGTTAGTCAGTCAGATTAAGTCAAACCTGGCTGCCCCTACACTGCTGTAAGACTTTAGGTGACTGTCCAGGTAGCCTGCTGTTCCTGTCTTCACCTGCACCTCTGGAAGTCACTCACCTGCACTTCCTGCCCACCCTAGAATTGTTATCTTCCTTCTTATGTCTTTGATGAGGCTGAAGATTAGACTGTCACAGTTATTATCCTCTCTTCCTAGATAGAAATATTAGGTATAAGACTTAAGCTTTCCAGTTTAGGACAACTTCGTAGTAATCTCTGTTGTGCCTTCACTCTAGAACTGGATATGTAGTTCTTGCTAATTGATCTGTGTTGCTTCACTGGCATTAGGTCTTAAATTGTGTATATTTTTACCTTTCCTTCTCCTAGAGCATACTTGATATTTGCCATCATTGTATACATTTTTGTATCAAGCCAAAATCATCTTCTTTAGACTAAAAGGGGAATCTCACTGATATCAACCCATCCAAGCTTCTCTATGTCAGTGGTTCTCAACCTAGGGGCCACTGCCCTTCTGTGTGGTGGAATGACCCTTTCACAGGGCTCACTTATGACCATCAGGAAACACAGATGTTTATATTACAATTCATAACCATAACAAAATTAGGATTCTGGAATAGTAATGAAAATAATTTTATTTTGGGGGTCATCAGAACATGAGGAATTGTACTAAAGGGTCATAGCATTAGGAAGCTTGAGACTACTGCTCTATGCCCATACTGGATAATTAGTAGAGATGGTAATTATTCCGTAATATTAATATAAAAATCTGCAACAAATGCAGTGGCGTAAACAGCACAGACATATTACATCAAATGTTGTTGGCCTAGAAACCTGAGAAGAATCTTACTGATCTAAAAGAAAATTGTCAGAAGGCACACATTCTGTGATGAAATGCCCAGATGGGAATCTGGCCTGTGCTTTCTCTGGAGGCCACCTGCATTGCTGGGCTCACAGCCCTGTTTCACATTCAAAGAGGAATATCGTGTTCCTCTGAATTTCTTCCTCAACCACACCTGTCTCTGACCATGGGCAGGGAAGTCTTTCCACTGTTAAGATGAAACAGAGCTCATCCAGATAATTCAGGACAGCCACACCATCTCAAGAGCAGAGTAATTGTGTTATTCTAAAGTTCCTCTCACCGTGAAATAGAATTTCTCTGCACATTCAGCAATGAGGATGTGGCATCTTTGAAGAAGGACCTTTGTTTTATTCTAGACGTCTAGACAGTCTGTCTAGACAGAGCAAGGATTAGACTCTCTAAACCATCTGTTTGTTGTTAGGGCTTCATCCCAAGGCCTTCTGCACCTTCAGCTAATTGCGCTAATCTGCACTTGGCCTTCCAGTTTATTTCTATTGGCTACTTTTTAAAGTTTCCCTGGAATGGTAGTCCTGCCTTTGTTCCCAAAAGATGAGAGTGGGTGTGATGTAGAAGAGGTTGGGATTGAGGCTTTTAAAATCACACAATAAAAGTTAAACTGTATTACCAATTGAAGACGTGTGTGACTGGAGGCTAATCTCCAGATGGTTGCTTACTTTCCACCATCCTCTTCGGCCTCACCCGTTACCAGCTGTTCCTTCAGTGTGGATGTCTTACTTTTGTTTTTGGTTCCCAGCAGGTAGGGAACACAGAAGAATTTTAAATCCTGAGGTGCCACTGTCATTTTTAGGTTCCTAGTATTCTTAGGAAAATTGTATAAGTATGTAGTTTCTTTTTAACTAGTTTATCAGTCATGACACATGCCAATGGGCATGCCTAAAATTCCTTGTAGATGTGACCGACTTAACTTTAGGTTCATTGAGCCTAATTTTTAATGAATGTCACAGGTTCATTTTATTCTTGCCAATTAATTCCTCTCAAATATTTATCAATGCCAAATTATTTCTTTGTAACAAAAAAAATGTGTTTTATTTTCCTTAGTCCTAGCCATAAATTTGAATGCTTATTGACTTTGGGGAGAGGGTTTCTTATGTGTAGCACAAAAGCTTCTTGTTATGATCTTTTCCAAATAGAGATGAAAATCAATTTCATAGTCATCCTTGCATATTTAACCTTCCCAGTTCTTTGCCTAAACATGCAGGCTCATTTTACAATGTGTCTGGTGTCAAGCTGGAGCATGTGACAATGTTGCAGCTCTTTACCATTTCAGATTGGAGCCCTTTCAGACCCTGCTCACAGCTTATCAGCAACTTGTTCCTATATGCCTTACTTTTTACACTCCCTGGTTGGCTGCACTGTTACAGTATGTGGGATGCCCCTCTGTATGCTGTGAAGATACTTTATTACTATTGGTCAATAAAGAAGCTGATTTGGCTAACGGCCAGGCCGAACAGAGCCAGGTGGGAAATCCAAACAGAGATATGGAGAGAAGAAAGGCAAGAGTCCGGGAGTAGCCACATAGCCACCAAAGGGGTAAGATGCCAAAACATTGCCGGTAAGCCATGGCCATGTGGTAACACACAGGTTAGAAGGATTTGGGTTAATTTATTTTGTGTGCCTGAGTCACTGGCCAAACAATAATAAGCCCCTGAGTGTCTATTAGGGAACTGGCGGCAGGGAGGGAAACCTCCATTTACAGTATATCTCCCACATTTAGTGCCAAATCCTGAATTAGTCCAGTAGGCTTATATAGCATATACTGCAATAAAAAATTACTCTTAATATCTTAGAATAATAATGTTTCACTCATGCTGTGCATTCATTATGTATTGTCTACAAAATATCTTCTGTGGCGATTTGTGTTCTCTACAAAATATCTTCTGTGCAATTTGTGTTCATGATGCTAAACAGAGAAAGCTTCCATCTGGGATCTTGATAGTCTTGATAATGAGAAAAGAGCATGACCAATTGTGCTAAAACTATGCCATGTCCACTAAAACTTCACTGACCAACGTGAAGCAAGTAGAGAGAGTCTCGCTCCTGGGAGGAGAACCTACATTAATAAGTAAAACCGCAACTTATTCAGATATTGCTGGGATTAGTGTAATAGTTCTTTATTTCAAAGCTAGTGTATGCAATACATGATTACATATATATTTTTTTTTCAGAATTTTGAGCTTAACTAAACACTTACACAGCAAAATCACTGTATGGAAATGTGTTTAGAAATTCTTTGCAAAAGACTCTGGAATTTCCTTTTTCCTTCATGGAGATCCTTTATATTAGTTGTTTAAGGCAGTAGACAACAGAGTCAGAATTCTCAGAATCAGACGGATTTGTCAACAATGTATCCTCAAAGACGGGTAAAGAAAGTGGGCACACGAGAAGACCGGGGTAAAAGCAAATAAATGATAACTCCAGACGAACAAAACAGGCAGGCACAGGTTTCTTGAATAGCAGGGAGTATGCCAAGTAGTCAGTGTGAAAGCAGCTGGAGGAGCCCTGGGCCTCCCCTCAGCTCCAGGCCAGATGAAAAGCAGGAAGATGCCCAGTGCATTGGCTATCATTTGTCCTGAATGGATTTTTTTTTTTACTGTCATTGACTTAGAAGACAAGAGAGGATGTTCCTCCAAACAACTGATTTCTTTTAGAAGGGCTTTTAATGGCTGTTTTCTGCTACTACTCTAATAACAACAGAAGTTGATGATCTTCCTGAACTTCCACCATTTAGCCAATTTGTTGTCCCTTATCCTACTTTATCTTGTAGATTCTGTTCTATGCATCCAAAAGACCTATGTTATGACAATAATATGGCAGAATCCCTTAACCTAAACTTGGGTTTAAAGATGGCATCTACTGGGCTGGGCTATTTTGGTAGCACGTGCCTTTAATTTGAGCACGTAGGAGACTGGGGTGAGCGGATAGCTATTAGTTTGAGACCAGCCTAGTCTATGTAGCAAGTTCCAAACCAGTCAGACCTACATAGGGAAGCTCTATCTCTACAACAGCAACTACAAAACAGTAAATAAACAAAAAATGGCATTCCTTTTCAAATTATTTTTGTACATGTACTCTCCAAGTATACAGACTGCATGATTTTTCTGCTAAAACCCTCAATGGGGGGTAGTCTGGTGAAAAATAAATGCCTTTGAAGGATGGCCTTGAAGGTCAGCTGGCTGATCGGGAAAATTGGCTTGTAGATGATGCAATACCATGGAAATCAGAATGAAACACTCAACTGCCATGGAGACAGCACACTCCCTAGTTATCATTTCAGCAATGAGTCCATTCTTACCTGACAGAGTAAAGTGCACTGTGCTTCCGATCTCATGAAGTATGAAGTCCAGGTGTCTTTAGAACAGCCTTTTGTCTCCCTTCTGGGAAGGGTGTCTAAACATTCATATCCCATGCAGATTAGCTAATGAGGGATGCGCTAGATTTTTACCACTGCCTTAGCATGTTATGGCAGAGTCAGCTGGTCAAGATAACACCACCCTTTGTTATGTAATGGTTTTGTGGGTCACAAGGTGCAGCCCAGCATGGGACAGCTGAAGGTTTTTAGCATCCTATCAGTCTGGGGAGGACTCTGTGCCCAGGTCATTTAGGTTATTGGCTGAATTCTGTACCTAGACTCTCACAGTCCTGATATCTCGCTTTGTTGCCGCCTGGCAGTCAGTAATAGTTCCTAGAGTTGATATATATATATATATATATATATATATATATATATATATATATCACATTTATATATATATATATATTCACAGTTTTCATACGATAGACTGATAACATTCCCCTCTCGTGTCACATCTCTTAGGTGTACTTTGACCAACCTCCTCTGACTAAAAGCAGACATGCCTTTCCAGTTCTGTTGTCTCCAGCAGTATAGATTGAACCAATCTGAGTTGGTTATCTACTATAACCTTATCCATCTACTATAACCCTGATTTTAGGGTGTTATCTCTAATTATACCTGTAAAACCCTTGCCTGTGTAACATAATTCTCAAGATTCCAGGGGTTTCTTTGTAGACATCTATTGAAAATACAGCCCTTTTCCTTTGAAAATTTAAAAGCTATTATATGACTCCTTATCCATTTCCAGAGCACAGCGCTGCCCTAAAAGGCACTTTCCTATTCTGAAGAAATGGAGTAGGTGGCTGCTTTCTTCTGACATGGCTGGAGTATAATCCTTTATAGGGGCTCTTCTTGACACCGCTAACTCAATGTAATTTGCATAGGTGCTTGCTATTTGAATTCTGTTTTTATTTAAATAACATATCTTTTGCCTATTTTATATATCAACCGTAGTTTCCCCTCCCTCCTCTCCTCCAGGTGTCCCCACCCCAACCCTACCCAGATTCCTGTCTATCCCCTTCCTCTTCTGCTCCTCCTCCATCTCCATTCAGAAAGGAGCAGGCCTCCCACGGGCTTGAACAAAGTGTCAAGGCTAAGCAAGGTAATCCTGCATGGGGAACAAGTTTCCAAAATCCAGCTAAGCTTCCAGGACAGGTCCTGATCTTACTGCTAGGAGCCTTACGAAGAGCCCAAACTACACAACCATCACACACACGGAGAGGGTTGGATTCTGCCTCAAGGTGGATAAATAACTCTTCTTCATTCGACCTCATCTTTACATAATGTTTGGGACCCTGGCCAGTGAAGGAGTTTAAAACAGATTTGGATGGTTGAGGAGATCGTTCAGTGGATACAATACTTGCCACAAACAAGAGGACTGGCATTTTGATCCCAATAACTCAAAAAAACTTAAACAAAAAGCCAAACATACCTGAAATGTATGGCGGTTACTTGTCCAGGGATCCTTGGGGTGAGCTGTCTAGCTAAACTAGCTAGAATCTATGAGCTCCAGGTGCAGTGAAGGACCCTGTGAGACAAATCAACAACATGAGCTATGGAGGAAGACGCCTGGTGCCACCTCCCGGGGCATGTGCACATAACACACACACACACACACACACACACACACACACACACACACGTGTATGCATACAGCTACTAACATTTATATACACACGAGCAACACACACACACACACACATACACACACACATATACACGTGTGTATGCATACAGCTACTAACATTTATATACACACGAGCACCACACACACACATACACACACACATGTGTATGTATGCATACAGCTACTAACATTTATATACACATGAGCACCACACACACACACACATACACACACACACACATATACATGTGTGTATGCATACAGCTACTAACATTTATATACACACGAGCACCACACACATACACACACACGTGTGTATGCATACAGCTACTAACATTTATATACACATATATACATTATATACACATTTATATACACATATAACATTATATACACATGAGCACCACACACGCGCGCGCGCGCGCACACACACACACACACACACACACGAATAAAAACCAGAATTAACCTCAAGTACCCAAGTAGAACTGACTGCATTTTCTAACAGTTGCATGGGAAAATGTAGATGCAGAATAGTTTGCTATCACCCGGTAAGCAAGCCTTTGTGTCTCTGGAAAAGAGGCCATTTCTGACGCAGAGAAAGTGTTGTTTTTGAGAGGGGACTAATTCTTTGGTATATGGTGGAAGGATGGGCCTGGTATGCAAGGGGTCTCCTTCAGGACAGAAAGTAGGTGACAATTTTGTCTGTTTCATCCATAGTAACACATTTTCCTTCACCCAGCTCAGGAAAAGACTTTCTTTCTTGTTCAGTATTAATTTCCCTTAAATCGAGATAAATTGAGGAGAAGTAAGTCAGACATAATTATTTTAACATCCTTATTCTTCAGGCTGATTTTTCCTTCAGTCATTGGTTGCTAATTAGGATTTCTGTCAGGAAGTGAACAGTGACAGAGAGGTAGAAAGCAGTTAGAACTGAGCTTATTTATCAGTCCTATTGGAAGGTTTGGGGAAAGAGAAGGTGACAAGCAATGACCAGAAAGAGTGGAGCTCTTGGATCATCCATAGTAACTGGCAGGGTCTGAGCGTCAGGAACTAAGTGTCTCCCTTACCAATCTGTGGATGGCTTCTGACTTAGAATTCAGGATGGCCTGAACATAGAATTCAGACTGGAGATGTTAGAACCTTACCTTTAGCATTCTTGCTCATTTTACAGGATAAAGAACCCATATCTAAGTGGGCTTATCATGTACATATGGCCATGTAATACAGACACTAGGTAAATTGACTCATTGGGTATCTAGAAAACTAATCCTACTATCGTCCCTGATATGTGTGGGAAAGCTGTAGGGTTTGTAACTATCTTACAATTGCCATAGTCAATATAGATGCACTAAGAGCAGAATCAAAATCTTCTCTCTGTATGCAATTCTTATCAGCTTGTTATCTGGTGAAGTATGGAGTTGTTCAAGGTAGCAGGTGTAGTGTGTTGGATAGATACATAGGGTGGAATGCTCCTGATCTATCATTATCTGTATCTTCATAGGTTGTTATTAGCGTGTCTTGATCCATTGTTTCCTAGTAATAAATCACCATCAGTCTCAGGCTTTTGTCTTGACAATCTCATTTTCTCCTTGTTCAGGACTATTTCATGTTCCTGGTGATGTAAAGACAGGACTTATTCTTGTGTGAGTTCCCATCTAAATAATTTCTCTTCATTTGAGAGTCCCTTTCCCTTTGAATTCAGGTAACATTTAATGAGAAAAAATTGCCCATTTCTTTGCTTTCCCATTGTTAAATGTGATTCTCATAGATGGAAGAGAGTGGTCTTGCAGATTCTATCTGTCTTCAGTTAGGAATAATTTAAGAGTGGAGTGCAAGATCTCTTTCACTGACTGACATTTTGCAAATGAAATCTGTGGCCTCTTGAACTTCATTATAACTTCATGAGTATTGGAAAACTTCAAGACTTGCCTGTGGTTTTGAAACTCATCCAGGAAGGACCTAATAGTGTTATAACTCATTCTTCTGCAATCCTCTTTCTTCTGCTTGGTTCAAAGCACCTGGCTCATTGTTTTTCTCTCACCAGTAATAGGCATGTGAATTGGTAAGTGGAAGACTTATAAGTAGGAGCCCAAAGTGTCAATGAAGTGACATAAACTAACAAAGACCACACAATGTGTCTTTGTGCTCCGAATTTCTCCCTGGGAAAATTGCATTCACTACCCAGGTATCATTTGTTTGCACTCCATTGTGCTAGCTATGTATTCAATATCAACTTCGGATTCAACCATCAATCTTAACTCCAATGCCCCTCTTCTTTCATGTCCCTGACCACATGACTTCTGCCAAGAAATTCTTCTTACTCCTCCTCCAGAATATGACTCTTGATCTCTGAAGTCTGTGGGACTTCCAAAGTGCTTTACACTATATAAAAGTAGTAAATCCTTTTGTTCAAAGGGGGTTTCCCTCTGAAGGTGCCCAGTAATCAGAATTTAATGAATGAACTCCAAAAAGGATGGTGATGATCGTAATTGAGAAATTCTGATGTGAGGAATCAAAGTTAAGGAAAGTGTTAGAGTGTCAAGCCCCTGGACCAAAGGTAGATGATTCTACACCATTCTCAGGTTGGATTTCCAAGGAAAAGCTGGAATCTGGATCCCTTGTCTAGTGAGTTATTGAAGTGTGTGTTCAAGAAGGAAAGAGGGAGACAAAGTTAAGTTGGGAAATAAACTAAGCAATTTCTCATCTGGAGAGGAACTTCCATGAGGCATGATCTGGAAGACAGGAAGTGGCACCTGTTGCTTGTTATCATCAACATTTCTGCCATCTAGAATGTAGTTGGTAAAGGTGGCAGGGCAAGGGTCCAGTCATACACACTATAGCTCTACAGCTATCAGCCATCCTCTTGGGAACACTATACTCATATCTTTCTGTCTTTACCCTTTCTCTAGGCATGCTCAATTTTCTACTTTGATTGCAAAGCACAGTGTTACATTAATTCAGTCCCAATACATGTCTCTATACATTTTTCTATGCTTTAGTTCCTTCTCAATAATTTCGATAGTACCGCAATTTCTTTAAAAACCTGATTTGAATAATCCTTGACCATTACTTGAGAGAAAATTCTTGCTTTAGGACATGCCAACAGTGACTACTACTATCAGGTATGGGTGTCTGCATGATTCCTCCATTACTTCTTGTTTCTAAGATCTTGACCCAGGCTTTCTCTTTTCTGTTTAACTTATTAATCTGGCCTTCTCCCTATTTCTAGCAGGGACTTCTGTCTGAAGGCACTGTTGTCTTGCAATCTCTGAGAATTTACACTATAAGGTACATCAGGGAGCCTGGGCAATACTCCCTGGGATCAGGGTTCTACTTTACTAGATTTGTTTGCCTGATGAAGAATCTCACTCCCCATCCTGATATGGTCCCTAATATCCCAGGTTTGTCTGGTGATACCCACATGGTGTTAGGGGTATTTCAGTACTCTATGCCTAGATATCCTTTAATTAAAAAGGAAAAGAAGATTGTAAAATTAAAAGCTGCTATAAACTGTGATCACACGTTTGGTAAACTAATAATGGGTTAACTCTTCGATAAAAGGATTTCTCTTGGGAGAAATGTTGAGAAAGTAAGTAAACACCATAAACTGAATATGGAAATGGGTAAAAATATTAAGCCAGCTTTCTAGTTCCTGGGATTGCTGCCTGCACATGGCTTTGCCTTCTCAAGGAACTTGAGGTCTATGAGCTATGGCAGTTATCCAGATTCATTACTTCCAGCTACTTCCTGCCAAGAACTTTCTGTTTGGAAGATACAACTTAATGGTGTGCTTTGATAAATCAGAAACATTTCATGTTTATTGACAATAGGACTAACAAAAGAAAAAAATACCTACTCAAAAAATTCTACTTCTATTCACTACAAAGTAGTGAGGGAACAGTCAGGAGAATAAATATACTAGAAAAGAAAAGGATGTTACTCCTAATAACAAAAAAGGCAAAAAAAAAAAAAATAATCATTACCCATATATCAAATTGGCTGACACTATGTAAAACTATCGTATCTAGTGTTGGTTAAGATGTGATAAAGTGTTCAGCTGATGAGCATAAGAATGAAATTGTATTCCTAAAAGAAGAGAAACTAACAACAGTAGGCCAGCCCATCCTATCTGAGTTTTGAATATGAGCCTAATCTCTGACTGACAGGAGAATGTGAGCTTTACCTTCATAATTGGTCTTCCTTGGAACCCAGTGGGTATTTAAGACAGAAAATACTGTGATTGTGGGCATAGTTAGTATAGTCATAGCAACCAGGTCCTTTCATAAGACAGTGTCTGAAGACAGGTGTCATAAAATGGCCTGAGTACTCTATGCTAAAGAAGCCAAGGGTTCTCCTTTACTTGCTGCCTAACACGTGAGGCTCTCTGACCCACTATGCAAAATTCAACAAATAAGGAACAGCCTTTGTTATTGTCATCTGCTCATTAAAACATAGGTTAACCATGCTTCACTCATATTCCCCATGGTGTTGGTTTAGTCTACATTTTACTGTTAAGGAACTTCTAATTTTGTTCCCGTCTTCACCACGTCCAGTACCTGTGCTTAATAACAGCCTCCATGAGGCTTTTAGGAGTCTGCAGTGATTGGCTCTTTTCCTTCAAGCTGAACCTCCACTATTTTACCCTTTGTATGTACAAATAGCATTGAGTTAGACATATGCAGCTTGCTTCATGGCCCGCTGAATGAGCAGTTTTCAAAGCGACAATGCAATTGTTGCAGTGTTAAATTCCTTTTTATCCTCTGTTGAATAACGTCAATGAATGATCTGACGTTGTCATTCTAATCTGATTCTAACTGCTATTAGACATTTCTATGACTTCACACACTGATAGATTTATTCCATCAGAGAAATGAGCATGTGTAAGTCCTGGACAATTCTGCTCCAATTATACTCGGTCCATGAACTTAAAATGGAATGTAAGTCTGCTTCGGCCCTTAAGGGATTTGAGGAGCATTCTTCCTTACCACTTAGACTGCAAGAATTGTCTGAACTTCCCTTTTCCACTTCTCCCCCATTGTTATACAGCTTCTCATTTCATCTCTACAGACGCAAAGAGTTCCTAATTTGACTAATACATTAACTAGACACTTCATTTTGCATTACAGTTTTATTCAGGAATCTCAAATGATAGCTTATAGTAATCATATTAGGCTTTATTGGAATGTCATGAAATGTGTTGTAGTCGCCATTAGTAATAAGCACACTCAGTCAGATCATCATCCTGTTCCTGAGCTGCCAGTCGTGCTGTGAAGAACAATTGAGATATATAGGAGTAACTATAAAAACACTCAGACTACACATACCAAGGCAGGCAGGGGCCACTCTGGCCCCGCAGAGGTACATTTTTGTTCTTGCCACTATGGTTAGAGGAAGGGTTCTAGTTGATTTCCGGTCTCAAAATCAGCATCAGAATAGTTTTTCCTTTGTATCCAAGCTATTCTGAGCTCCTATCCCTGGCACTAGAAAAACACTAAACTTCAGGAATCCAGGACAGTAGAAAGAGCTACAGTATGACAACACAGCCTGCATGTTGAACAGGTCTTTCCTCTTGAACTAACGCAGCTTGGAAAAAAAAAATGCACACTGTCCCAACTCCCAGGAGCAGTCACAAGCATGCCTGGTTATTGTCATTCTCTCGTAGGTAAGACCGAAGGAACTTTTGCAGCTTTCATGTTACAGGTTCTGTGAGCTTTCAGGGCAAAGCTGGGAAATCGATGCCAGGTTTGTCCTTAGAGAAGAGGCTTTTAATGGTTTTTCTATTGACCTCACTGCTAGTGAAACCCTGTCGTTGTTGATCAGTGTGGCACTGTCGTACTGGCCACCCTTTTCTCTGCTTTTCCTATCGCAAATATTCCTGAAGACAGAGTACACACGCCATGGTGCAAATTAATTCTGTAAAGCCCTTATTGTTGACAGCTGAGGATGCAAGTCATCTCTGCTTCCTGCGCTTTTGTTTGTAATTATGTAATGAGAAATCCGGAAGGTGGGGCTTTGCAAAGCCTTTTCTCCAACCTCAGCCACAGTGTTTAGACAGCTCAGCGTGTCCTTGTTAATGAAGTTTCCCTTTCCTTTGTAAGGTCACTTAGAGGATACTGCGAAGCATCAAATCCCCAAACTATACAGTGCCTCCAATACATGCACACAGCTGTTTAACTCAAGTCATATGCGGGAACACATTCATGGCAAGAGAGTTATGTTATCGGTGCAATCCACACCTGGAACTAGGGTGATGAGTTACTAGTCTCTGTTGTTAGTTCACACTCACTTTGTTATCACCCATCTTCATTTCTTGGTTTTGAAGTTTAATGGTCAGCTTACTTTTTCCTTTCTTTTTCTCATTCACCAGCCAACTTTATTTAGAGCAACAGACAATTTACACTCTGAGGGTTAAGAAGAATCACATGCGTAAAATGTGTAATCACAGGGACAAGCCACACGTGACAAAAAAACATGGCTTTCCATAGAGGCGTGTGAATAACAAGAGCTGAGGTAAACGCATGCCTGTCTGCTACCCTTGGGAAGAGGCCTGGGTTGAGAACAAGCCTGAGTTCTTAAGAAACTGAGGTCACAAGATTCACGTCTTGTTTTCTTACACGCATTCAGAATTTCCCTCATGTGACTCCATTCTTGGGCTGTGCTCTGACAATACTGAGCTTGCACAGTTGTGGAGAAAGAGTACTGTCTGAATGCATTCTGCCAGGTGATGGGACAGGCCAGCATAATGCCTGAACCCTTAATCACAGGGCATTTCAGAAATTAGCATTCCCACAAAGCACGTGAAAATAGTCTTATTTCTACAGACATATCATTGAGGCAAATCATGATAACCTCATCTTGGGATAAAATGTATAGAAGGTCTCTTAAGTTTCAGATTGTCTAAAAGACAGGACAAACTTCATTTGTACTCCAACCACTTGTTTATCACTACGGTGACAGATGTCACCTCTTTCCACATACTGCCAAGTGTAATGTTACTCTGTGGCAGCAACCAGACAGGAGAGAGAGAGAGGAACATGGTACTTAGATTGGACAGTTAGTTCTACAGTCAGACAGCCAGCCATTAATGTAACAACTACTACTATTGAGTTGTGTGACCCACATGACCTCTGATTTTTTCATCATTATGCGTAGGGGAAGTAATTCCATCCATTCCCTGTCTTGTGCTTCAGCTACTTTGCTTTTCTCGGGGCCCATGGCAATAGGAATGATGGCTTTTGCAGGAGGCATGTTGCCATTCTATTCACATCTATGCTTTTGCATTTTGGATCCAGGCATCCGGGGTTGTGATATATGAAGTGTTTCTTGACATAGATATCTGGTCTCTCATCTTTATCGAGTCAGATTTCTTGCTTGCTTGCTTGCTTGCTTGCTATTGGGCATTCTGGGTCCCAGGTAAGTGTAGCCTCTGTGAGGTCACTGGTATAGAGTGCTTAAGTGGATCACCTGGTGTCACAGAGGAACATAGACAGGTTAGAAGGCAAGGATGACAGTGGCCGCAGGAAAGAATGAGAGGAACCCTGGGTCTGCACCAAGAGGCTGAGTCCCCAGGGCGTGGAAATGGGGTGAAGGAAGGGGCTTCAGCCAGACCAAGATTAAGGCATCTGGTGAGATCTGGAATAAGAGGCCAGGACAGACAATGATGATCACCTCCCCTGAATCCCAGCCTAGTGTGGCCTTTGGGGGTGCCTGGTAGACAGTGGTTCTATAAGGAAACACTGAAAGGTTTTCTGGGGTAAGAACTCGGGCGGGGTGGGGCAGGGGAGGCTGGGTATGCCAATGTCATTCATTCCATCAGTCCTTGTGAGGTGACTTAGATATTTTTTTAAACCACTTAAATCCCTGTCACAGAGCATTTGAGGATGCTATCTCTTATTACCTGATGCTAAATTGAGATATGATGCTAATTCTTAGGCTCTTAAGAAAAAGCTACTTGAAAAGCTGTGAGGAAAGTGTGATTGGCTCATGGAGCGGAGCATCCACCTTTCTCTATCGCTAACATCTTATAACGCAGCCTAACGTTGGCCAAAGTTAAGAACCAACATGGATGCATTATTAATTAAATTTCAAACCTTAGATTTTGCCAACTTTTCCTTTCTCTCCCCCCCTCAGATTTCTATTGAAGATATTATAACTCATCTTTTCTTCCCTGTCTTTTTGAGTTCCCTTAGGTTGTGACAGCCCTCAAATGTCCTTTTGTATAATGACCTTGACAGTTTTTAGGAGTAGCAGTTGGGCTTAGCTAATATATGACGTATACCACTCTGTGACTGGTAGGAAACAACAACAAACAAACAACCCCTTCCCGAGAGTCTAGTACATACTGGGTTAGCACTGACATGGGTAAGGGTGTGATTGCCAAGCCTCTCTACTGTGGACCACTTACCTTTACAGCCTTTCTTATGCTGTAACCTTTGGAAGCAGGCCACTAACTTCATGAACACCAGAGGGTGGAGAAGTCACATTGTGTCTGGCTAAAGGCAAAGTAGCTGTCCACATATTTGCATTGGTCTTGTTTGGAAGAGTTGTATTTTCTCCTCACTAATACTCTATTAGTGTGATCAGTTATGTCTTCGATCATATTCCCATACTCACCTGTTGATTTGATTGTTCACATTGCTTTGGCTTTGGCCACGGGAAGTCTCTTACTTGACTTCATTGTAGTTTTGAGAATATTTTCTTTTCACTTTTGGAGAACACAAAATCCCCAGGCTTGCAGCGTATTTACTGTCCCCTCCATATAACTCTTTTAAAAAGTACTTAAAGCTTTATGTTTGTTTTCTTTTACACATATTTGTGTTTTGTCTGCACATATGTCTATGTTCCATATGTATGCCTGATGCCTGTGGAAAGGAGTGTTGGATGTCATAGAACTTGAGTTACAGAGGATTGTGAGGCATGACTTGAATGTCGGGACTCAAAGGTCCTCTGGAAGAACGGCCACTGCTCTTAACCACTGAGTAATCCCCCAGTCCCACCTCTAAATCATTAATTGATTATCTCTTCCAAAGAGTGCTGCTGCTGGTGTGTGTGTGTGTGTGTGTGTGTGTGTGTGTGTGTGTGTGTTATATTAGAAACCAAGACCTGATTGCTGGGTGTGTGTGAAATTTGGGGTGTTTTTTCTTTAGTGTGCATAAATAGGAAATGTACATGCATGAAGCCACACATAGGGCTCAGTGGTTGAGTGCTTGCTGTTGATTTGCAGAGGAATAGGCTTCGGTTCCCAGCACTTATATCAGGTAGCCCACAATCAACTGCATGGTCAGGTCTGGGGATGGGACATCCTCTTCTGATTTCTGCAGACAGTTACCATACACATACACATACACATACACATACACATACACACACACATACACATACACACACACTCACACACATACACACACACATACACACACATACACACACATACACACACACACATACACACACACACATACACACACACACACATACACACACACATACACATACACACACACACTTACACACACATACACATACACACATACACATACCCACACACACACACACACTTACACATACACATACACACATACACATACACACACACTTACACACACATACACATACACACATACACACACATACACATACACACACATACACACACACATACACACACACATACACACACACATACACACACACACACAGACACAGAAACACACAGGAGCATATACATAAGGATTTTAAAGTATTTAAAACCACATATAGACATTTCTACATAAATTCATTAGCTTTTGGTAAATTCATGCTGACATCTCCAGGTTTGTTCTCATATTGAATGGCTTATAATAACTTTATTTTTTCCTTTTCTACAATCTCCTATTCCACCAGTGATATACCCTACTTATACCATTTGCCATTGATTTATTTATTTGTTTAACCTTGTTATACCCATGAGCAGCTATTTCAGATTTGTTAATGCATGTCCCATGAGAAGCAATTTCCTTCTACTAGAGTAGAATTATGCTTACACTCCCTTTCTGAGTATAATTTGAGCAGATTTGGATCAGCCCTGTGACCTCTCAAGGTGATCTTTCTTAGGGTAGAATTATATTTGGCTTTCTTGTTTCTGTAAATATTTTTCTCACAGCCTGAGCTGAGTGGTTGTTACATCCAAGTGGATTTGCATGGAGTCTAGACCTTGCATGCGTTTTATTGATAGTTTCTGGCTAACAGCTCTTCATCTATGTGTTCTTGACAATATTGATTTTAGAAGCTACTTTTTACATTTCTGTGACACTTATTGGCCAAATCGTACTAGCAATGTGATTTTATTATGCCCTTGGGAATCCCAAATTTGATTTGTTCAAGAGATGCTGTTGGGAGACATCACAGAAAAAGGAACATGGCTTTCATGAAACCTCAAGAGTTGTGATATGGGGACAAGGTTGTGTCATAGTTTACATAGACTGATAAATCCATTACAATAGTCATGTAAAATATCAACAAATAGTCTCCTGTGGCAATCGATCTGAAGTTAAAAGTCATAGCATAGCTCATTCCCAGATGCCATAGCATATTATAAACTACATGTCCTGTGTTTAAACATCAAAGTCTTTCCAGTGAATGGCAGCCTCCTGTGCTACCGTTTCACCCAGATGACTTACAAATCACAGAAATAAAACCCTAAAGAATATGAAATGTGTTACAATGTCTCAAATTGTATTTTTATGTATATAGATTGGTTAGCTTATAAATACTATATTGTACTGGTCAAAATCCCATCACCAAACTGAATTTAGAATGCCAATGTCATATTGAATTTATGTTTGTGTTTTTATAGTAAACATGACTCTAAGCTGGTTACCAGAACCGCTTTGTTAAACCATAAGGAAAGCAGTCATAAATGAGTAGAGTTCTAACCCACAGTGCTTAGGTTTCAGCCAAAGCCACTCTGTTTAAGCCACTCAGTCTAAGTCACTGAAGTGTGAAAGTAGGGTGACTCATAAGGAACAACCTGCTCATGGAACATCAGAGAAAAGGTCAGAGCATTAAACCATAGACTCCCCATGCATAAAGACTCCCCATCACCCATAAAGAAATAGAAGTGGTGCTAGATGCGTAGACCTGTTTCCTTGGAACATAGGAGTGATCAAGAGAGGAACACACTTTAAATGGTTGCAGAGCAGCAGGTTGTTGATGAAAGGAGATGGTTCCTGGTGTATTTTAACAACAGACAGACTTCCCACACTCAACAAAAGCTGCCAGCTCTCTGCAATATACTCCATCTACAACAAGCTGCCAAGTATTTACTGCAAATCTGCAAAGATTGTACTCTGGGGGGGTGTGGTTTGCAAAATGATTTGCTGTTCTCTGCCCTATCGATAATAAAAGCAAAGGCACAGCAAGCCACCCTGTTTTCTCTCTCTAGAGAGAGGCAAGGAGTCCCACAGTTCAGCTGAATGCTACTAGCTGATCCTCAGGATACTTAAACACACCGGCAATTGTCCTTACTTGTTATTCCCACGCACCGTAATTTTTCGAAATATGAATTGACTAATGTAGTAATGTTGTCAGAGAATTGAGGCTTACCATATATTAACTTCAACCTGTAAAGGGCTGCTATTTACGTGTCATGTAGTGGGGAAGTTTCTGTCTCAATAATAGATTGCAAGGATGTGCTTAGAGTGTTCCCTTGTGAGGCACAGGTGGGATTGGGCATTAGGATTTCAACTAACAATAGTAGTGATAGCATAGACTCAACTAAATGACCTCCTTTTCTTCTCTCTGATCCCACATAGCACTTCATTTACATTTTAATACAAGGAACAGAAGATAAGGGGAGGGTCTTTTTTTTTTTTTTCAATATTAGCAGAGAGAATCCTTATGGGATGAGAAGAATGTATAATCAGGGAAGACAACGAAGTCGCAGCTCTTACACTTGAACATGGGAAAGACCAATCTATTCTGAATCTTATCATAAATTCTCTCTGGGGAAGGTATATAGAAAATTTAGCTGCCTAAGCCTTTAAGCCAAATTGAGGGCACTGTATACTTGGAAGTCGGTATTTTAAAAAATGGCCTGATTAATCTTCCTTCAATAAATCTACTACTTGGCAATGCAAAGGAACCTGAATGCCATCCTCTTCGCTTGATTCATTAACAATAGAAAATAATCATTGACCTTTCTATTTCAGTCTAAATGACACTGTATCAAATAGTGTATTGAATATATAATGCTGTCAAAGAAAATGAAGATGTGGAGAGACAAATGCCAAGACACTGAGTTCCCACTCCCCACTCCCCCCAGGGAGAAACGTAGTCAATAATAGTTCCCAGAATTCTCCCTGTTTTATGAGAGGGTAAAATATTGCTTATTGTATTCACATTTTTTTTTATCTGAAGTTAGTGCCAAGGACCTTGATTTTAAAGAGTCAAGCTTACAGGCATCCTGGTGAGGATGAATTAATAAAATGGAAAGTCCAGACACCAACAAAGTTGATTTAAATGTAACTAGTATTTCAATACATTGTCTATATTTTGCAACTTAGGACACTTAAAGTAGGTCAGTATTATTTTAAAATACACAAAAATTCACATTAATGATTTTTTTTTTGTATTTTTTGCTACAAATATCATACTCTTTGTAATACAGCCTCATCAGTTACAGGACGAGGCTACTATATGCATGCACAGTGCTATTTGGCAGGAAATAGCTTCAGATGTACACGATTCATGTCCTTGCTGGTCATGGGTTATTGAACATTTAACTAATGGGATTTTAGAAGGCTCACCAATGGATATCCTTCCCCAGTCTTCTTACAAACAACTAGGCCTGGAGTAGGCTGATTAAACATCAGTTCTATAAATAATGTCAGTTTACAGAGTCTTTTAAAAACTGTATAAAAGTAGAATTAATAAGTAAGTTCAGCCAATCAAATTGATGTTCACTCACGATCTCAGTGCTGGAGAAGTCAGGTGAGATCATTTGTTCAAAGTCGAGAGCCTATCTCAAAGTTAAACAAGTAACTGAAATTATTCAGCTTCCAGGATAACCAGGACTGCTATGCAAATGTCAATTGCATATTTGTACACTAAAGAGGAACAGAATTTTACAAATGAAAAGTTTACCAATTGGAGTGAAACCAGAAAGTCAAATACTTGGGACCTACACCATCAAAGGGATGGAACATTGGTGATACACATGACGCAAGTCCTAAATAAACATATATCTTCTGAAAATGCCCTGTGTTGATATCTTATAGCAGTTACATAGATATATACATATATGAAAATTCATTTACCTGCATAGTAGAGACTTCAGCATTTTACTGTAGGTGAGGCCATTCCCAATGAGAAAGTTTTGAGTTTTGTTTTACTTGAGTCAGGAATTCATGATCTAACCCAATCTGGCCTGGAACTTATTATGTAGTCCAGCTGAGCCTTGAACAGTATGTAGTCCTGCATCAGCCTCCCAAGCTCTAGGATTATAGGTGTGAGCTACCATGTATATCTAAAAGTTTTGAAGAAGTTAAGAAAAACCACTACCACCAACAACAAAAGAAGGGATGGAGGCCTGTGTTAGTTATATGCCTACCCACAAATAATTTTTAAACATTGACCCTAGATGTCATTTCAATCATTGACCCTAGAATTGGGCAGACTAACCTGTCCAGTCTCCGGTGCAACTTGAAAACCACAGACCACAGTTTTTCAATCTCCATGGGCCTGAGAACCAACCAATATGTTTGGGTGAAATGCCTAGATCCCAACCAAAGAGAAACAGCAGGCCCCTTCCTCATTCTCTGCACATCATGAGAGGTGAGAGGTGAAAGGTGAAAGAGCAAATGTCATCAAGGAAGATGTGCAAGGTGAAGGAAGGCAACTCTTCCTGGCACAGTTTGACTTCCCTGTGTTTTCGTCTTCTCCTGCAAGAGGGGGAAAAGATAACACAGGTGAAAGTCTCCACCAACCACAAGGACCAGTAATTGGAGGTGGAGGAGCAGGCTGGAGAGGTTAACGGCAGACGGAGACTCAGTAAGATTATCTAACCCACCTGTGCTATTTTACGGTTAGGAAGCTAAGGCCAAGTTTCATGGATTATTGGAAGTGTGTTGATTATGGGCAATGGGAAGGCTGCCTCTAATCCAGCTGTGTGGGTGCCTAGTCTGGAGTCCCTTTCATTATACCGTTGTGCTGGATAGCCAACCTGAATATCAATGATGAAACCGCTGGTTATTTGCCCAAGCACCAGAGCGCCCTGATTTCAGAAATTTCAAAGCAGAATCCCAAGCAAGTCCGGGGAGGCCTGTTGTGCCACTGACTCCAGGAGCATTTTATAGTGTTTGTTATGCGTCTGCAACAAGAACAAGATTGCTGTTTAGAACTGAGGAAGCTATTTTCATAATCCTCAGCAGGCAGGTATTCTTATGAAGGTAAACAAACACCGGCAACCTCAATTGGTTGACTCTATTTAGTATATTTTAAAAGGTGATGGTTTAATGACCCCCTAGTAGTCTATAACAATTAGTGCACAACAGAAAAGGAAACATGAAATCCGCTTCTCACAAATAACGCTGAGACTAGTGTTAGGAAAAGGCAATCAATCCCAGGGAATGGAATTGCTTTTACCTTCTCACCAGAGGACAATGTTATTAGTTTTGATTCTTAATTCCCTGTTTCTGAAAATATATGATCTTTGGGGGACATGGAAAACGAACAAACACACTATACAATGCCTAGTTACGTAGGTAAGTAAGTGGGTGGATGGCTGGGGAGACAGATAGACAGACAGACAGACAGACAGACATATGATACATCTTTGCAATATGACCTGGGGCAGTTGTGACATAGCAAGTGTCCACCATAGTGGAGCCAATAGGGTTGAGCCTGGGTTAGTAGCTGAAAAGAAAGTTCTCATTGTGGCTGCCCCTTTCACATGCAGAGGCCGTGGACTACGAGGATAGGGAGATCTGTGGGCTGTCAGGTTTATTTGAAAGAGCACAAAAAGATTTATCTTCTGAGCATTGCTTAGACACATTGCCAAAGTTCCTAGGGCTCTCTATGACAAATATGGCAGGCTGGGTTTCTCTGTCATAGATTGCTGCTGGTGAATTGCGTGCCAGGACTTCTCACTTGTAGGGCATCTGTGTACATCTGGAATAATCCAAGGGGGACGCACTAAACTGGGCCTAGAAAGATTTTGGTGCGCAGCTCAATGCCCTGCCTCTGCCTCCTGTGTAAAGTCTTGTATCTGCCATGTAGCTGCTGAGCATAATTGAAAGAGGAGAGACATTTGGACCCATATTATACCCTGTTCTTTCCTCACCTATAAAGTGGGAAGGTTAGTGTCTGTCTGGAAGATCTCATTTACTGAGTTATAACATAGACTCAAAATTGGTAGCAATGCACATTATGTACTTGTCATTAAAATGAAGTTGAATCTAACATTAATTAAAACTAATAAAAGCATTCTACTGACTGTATGATACATTTGCATGTGTTTATATTTACCTTTGTATATACAAAAAGCCTGTCCATATTATATTGTTAAGTAGGTGCAGTTGGAGGTCATAGCCTCTGGAACAAGTATCAGCTTCCCTAGCCTGCCTTCTTATCACTTGCATTCTGGAAAAATTATGATTCCCACTCACTTTCATCCTGAAAAGAAATGACCCATTTTGGATAAGTTATATGATCGCCCTAAATAAGGTTCAAAAGGACAGCACTGATTTCACAGACATCCAAGAATAGATTCTGTCTTGGTGCTGATGAATGATGAACCACTAGACAGCCACTGGGTTAAGACAGATTTTAGTGGGGATACCAACAGACCTTGGTCACCTTATTTCAATGACTTGGCAAGTTTTGTAAGGAGCGTCTGTATTTTCTGCCTAGTTCAATGCTGTGCACTCATTCTGTGTGGTTTGATTTTCCAGTGCCCTCTTGACCTGGCTTACTCTTAGTTTCCTCTTGGAACCTTTTCTTTCAGTGTGACAAATAGTACTTAAGCAAATTCCACTCCTAACATGGACCACTCAGGCATTTGGAAGATGGATTTCAGTTAATTCCATCATTTGCACCTCACTCTTGGAAATGATACACAAGTGTCTGTCTTAATTTTCAACTTCATCTAAATAGACCATTCTTTAAATAGAACTCCAGGAATTTCTATTTTTATCTCAAGTTCAACATCAAAGTCAAAGTTCCTTACTGCTCCTTAGAGAAGCTCTAATCTGGACTTTGTAAATAGTGATATAGTCAGTCAACTTTGTTTTCCAAAAGTGTTACTTTTCTTTCCCAAAGCCCAAAAGGACTCTAAACTTCTCATGCATATCCATGTGCTAAAGCAGAAATTTCCAATATGGACGTCAGATCTCATGCTACAGTTACTATGAAACTAGCTGGATGTTGGGGAAGTTTTACTCACCTCTAACAAGGGTAGAAAGGAATGCAGGGATTTCAAGTAACAAAGCTTGTGATTCACAAGTAAACAGGAATAAATTTGTTGTAGAGTATGACTTTTCCACCATGAAATACTTCCAAGTGTCTGCTGATTGACAAACGCATTTTAAACATAATTCTTCCACCCTGGCTTTTTACGTTCCTAGAGACGACAATCTAAGAACAGTCACAAAAACAAACCACCAGAGACTTGACATTGTACAAGCAGAATTACCATGAATTACAGATCGTCATAACAGATGCAAAAATAATTTTCCTGAACCATGAGATGGAGAGGTTTGCATATAAGTACCTGCAAAAGGAAAGGGGAAAGAAGTCTTTCCATTGCTCCTTGATGGATGATTTACTTATATGAAAATTCTTTATTTCCTCCTCAATGCTGTTTGTGCCATAACTCATAAAATAGTTCCTGAACAAAGAGGGGGAAGGGAAAACACGCTGTTTCCAGACAGAATGTGGTACAGTTGGTCAAAGTACAAAGTGGGCTTTGCTTTGTGCCAACATCATGATCCTTTCAGTGTCTCAGTTTCTATAGCTTTGATTCATACTGAGTATGAATGGTAGTGCAAATGGTAGCCAGCCTCATTTTGCACTGGACACTGAAGTGTGCAGCCCTAATTTTTCCTGAGTATTGGTGATCAGCTCTGATTTGCATTGAACTTTGGGTGTGTAGCCCTGATTTGCACTGGACACTGAGTGTGCAGCCCTGATTTGCACTGGACACTGAGTGTGTAGCCCTGATTTGCACTGAACTTTAGGTGTGTAGCCCTGATTTGCCCTGGACACCGAGTGTGCAGCCCTGATTTTTCCTGAGTATTGGTGATCATCCCTGATTTGCATTGAACTTTGGTTGTGTAGCCCTGATTTGCACTGGACACTGAGTGTGCAGCCCTGATTTGCACTGAACTTTAGGTGTGTAGCCCCATTTTGCACTGCACACTGAGTGTGTAGCCCTGATTTGTCCTGAGTATTGGGTGATCAGCTCTGATTTGCATTGAACTTTGGGTGTGTAGCCCTGATTTGCACTGGACACCGAGTGTGCAGCCCTGATTTTTCCTGAGTATTGGTGATCATCCCTGATTTGCATTGAACTTTGGTTGTGTAGCCCTGATTTGCACTGGACACTGAGTGTGCAGCCCTGATTTGCACTGGACACTGAGTGTGTAGCCCTGATTTGCATTGAACTTTAGGTGTGTAGCCCTGATTTGCACTGGACACCGAGTGTGCAGCCCTGATTTTTCCTGAGTATTGGTGATCATCCCTGATTTGCATTGAACTTTGGGTGTGTAGTCCTGATTTGCACTGGACACTGAGTGTGTAGCCCTGTTTTGATTCATTTATGCTTCTGACCTTGGCAGTGATCTGTTCTTATTGTTACAGGGAATGAAAGCTTAGAAGAAAACTATGTCCAGGACAGTAAAATGGGGTTTGTCATCAACGCCATCTACGCCATGGCCCATGGGCTCCAGAACATGCACCATGCTCTATGTCCTGGCCATGTGGGCCTGTGTGATGCCATGAAGCCCATTGATGGCAGGAAGCTCCTGGATTTCCTCATTAAATCATCCTTTGTTGGAGTATCTGGAGAGGAGGTGTGGTTCGATGAGAAGGGGGATGCTCCTGGAAGGTAAAGAATCTGTATCCCCATGACCCCTGAGCTAGACAATGGCAACTGGAGTCCCATAGTTTGGGAATGTTGAAGATAAACTTACCTAGACAGATAAAAATATGGATGAAGCTAAGACCACACCTCTTTTGAAAAAGTCAAAATATTTCATGTTTAATTCTAAGAACCCTGCACCCTGCTAGCTACACCCTCACACCAAGAAATCACCTGGCTTTTCCCTCAGGATTCCTGAGACCTCCTAAGAGCATTACACTTGTATAGTAGGACATAGCACCCACTGCCTGGACCAGCCAGCACCATTCATAACTGATAGACACAGTGCTATTCTACTCATGCAATAGTATCCATATTACACCTGGTTAATACTATGTGACAGGAAGGAAACCCTGCATGCACATCCTTATCTCTCAAAAGAAGGACTTGGGATTTGGGGACGGAAATTTGGTTTGTAGTGGCTCCCCCCCCCCAAAAAAAAAAAGCAAACAGAAAAGGAAGTTACATATATAATTTTCCTTTGAGTCATTTTACACACAATCTGTTCTACAACATTTGTTTCGATGCCATCAGTGAGCTCATACATAGCTGGTACATAGCAAATGTGTTCCGTGTCAGTATTAGTTGTATTAATTCATATGCATTTTCCTAGGAAAGAGATAATAAGAATGGCGGGAAACTGAAATCTATAGCAGGAAGTCAAAAAGCCCTGAGCCTATAGATGACACAGTGTGCCCATCATATAGGTCCTGCTATCTTCCAGGGTGTGGTTTTATAGACTCAGAGATTCCCAGGGTAACATGTTCTATGCTAAGTTGAAACATCAAATGATTTAATTCTTACAACTCTTGGTGCATTGATTTCCTTTTCTGACATGTAATGAGTGTCAAAGTAAGCCTGTCACTAAGAGTCACACACAGAGCAAGTGGAGGAGGCAGTGTGATCTGATCCTGGGGTTTGCCATTGCCTGGCCACACCAAGCTGCTTTTTATCTAATCCTAAAATTAGGCTAATTTACTGGGAGCTTTCTTTGTATCACAATGGGAGCACTGTGAGAGACTTTGCATGGAGGTGTCAAGTTCTACCTGAGGGGAAATCCCCCATGTGGGCTAAATGAAATCTGTAAAAATCCAATACAACCCAATACAGGATAAATGATATGTCTTTGTCAACAATTAAAACGTGTATTACAGCATTCCTTCCAAGATGCTGGTTAGGTGGGAGAGATGTCGCTTAGCTTAGAATGTGAGTAGGATGGATGCTTCAGGGCCTGGGAATGTGGAGCTCTAAGTACCTTAGGGCATTGTATCAGGAGGAACAAAAGGTTTGAGATTCAGAAGAGGAGAGGTGGTCCACCCATCTAACCCCACTGTTATAAGCCTGAATCCACTGAAAATGAGGCTTAGTAGAGGGTCAGACTTGCACTGTAAACCCTCCTCCATGATTCCGAACAGCAAAATAATAATAATAATAATAATAATAATAATAATAATAGCAACAACAGAACTCCAAATCGCATGTGAAATTTACAGTGTTTAATTACCACAGGGCTGGATTACCACACTCTAAGTCATCCAGGTCACAAGAAAGCAACTCAGCTTCCATGTCTTCCATCTTTAATTGCACGTTAAACTTCCAAGTCTTTCCCAGATTCCTTTTCAGGGATCTTTTCTCCCCTCCAAATAAAGTGAAAGAACATACCAGAAGGAACCCTGGGGATAAAGGGGGTGGGGTGGGGCTGTGCTTATTATTTAGATGCCAGTGCTGGGAACTCTGTTCTTCCATAAGCCTGGATTCTTCCCTTGATATTTAAGTAGTTTTGTTGTTGTTGTTTTCCCTCCAGCATTTGGAACTTTTTGTAAAAAAAAAAAAAAAAAAAAAAAAAAAAAAAGTGTTTTCATAAGAAACTATTGCGAAATTGCGGTTTCCAAATGCTAATGAAGTGTGAACTGATTTCTTTATGAAAGCATGAACAAGGAGGTGCTAATAAGAGTTTCAGGAAGTGATTTACAAGGAGAAAGTGGTTTAAGCTGGCAGCTTGCAAGGCCATCGTTAAGCGCATGAGGAATTGTCACTTCCTAATATGGACTGAAGTGCAGAAATTAATGGGGGAAATGGAAAGGCTCCTATTGAACAGTCACAAGTTTCATTGCCTGTGTTCAGGTATAGATCATTCATTGACCCTTAGATGAGTATGAGCTACGAGCTCACAATTAATAGCCATTTAACTCCAACTCGGAGCTACTTCAAATATTCTGGTAAGCCTCAGTAACAAGGGGGAATCATAAGTATTAATCAAAAGCCAGAGCAGAAAAGATAAATAATGAGCTCCAGACACACTCTGTAAGTTTTCCCCACTGGGCAAGGGGAAAGTTTCTTTATTTTCCATAAGTTGCTTTTCTTTCAAGAAGCTGCTATTTGTAGAAACTGTTAGTTAGAATCTGAATGTGGAGAAGCCTTGAGTTACCCTGTGGGGGACAGGGCACATTTGCACATTAAGAACTGGCGGAGCAATGCCAGTAAGTGGATAGTTACTGTCTGGATAAGGAAGTGGGGCCAGGTATAGCCAAATGGGAGACAACACAGGCTAATAGTCAGTAGCTGTCCAGAGTACTGAAAAGGAGATTGGACCTGACTAGGTCAAAGACAAAAGAATTCTGGAATGAAAAAAGTAGGGGCAAGGAGGTAGGGGCGGGATAGAAGACTGCTCAGGAAGAGGTTAATGTCCATCTAGTTCCTTTGGTTAAGCATAAGGAGAGGGAGACACGATGACTCATATTCTAGTCCAGGAGGTTAAGGACAGTGCAGAGCTCAGCAGACAACAGTCCCTCTGCATAGAGCGTAAGTAAACTACTGTATGTTCTAGTAGGAAAAAAAGGAAGACCTCTAGAGAATTGTCAGAAATGAATGGCTATGCCAACAGCAATGTCTTCCCAAGGGTGTGTTTTGTTTTTGTTCTTGTTTTTTTTTTTTTTAATGTAATAGAGTTAGCCAGTATATTAAGTATATTAACAAGTTCCTAGAAATAGAACTATGAATGGTCTTAAGCAATGCTCCAAATGCATACTGAGTCTTACCTTTAGGGCTGTATAAGGTACCATCTGCCCTGTGGTTTATGAATAGTAGATGCCTGGTTCTGGACACCTAAGATCAAGGCACCAGCAGGTTTGGTGTCTGACAAGGGCCTGATTTCTGACTCATGGATGGCCCCTTGTAATGGTTTCAAATGGACTAGAAAGGCAAGAGAGGTTTCTCCAACTGATTTTGCAGAGGCAAGAATCTCAACCCTGAGGGTTCCCTCCTCATGAGCCTGTCACTGCCCAATCGCTTTGGAGTAAGGGTCTTAGCACATAAATAGGGGAAGATGTAGACATTGAGATATAGGACCTATGCACGTTCCTGAAATATAAAGTAGCTTCTGACATGTCTTAGGTTCTCAAATCCATATAAGAGCCCTAAGAAAGCTGCAGAGATTAGTGACAGTTTCTGAGTAGTACTGCTTGCTGTTAAAATGTGAGATGAGGCTCTAGCCTGATCCCGATGACAAGTCCTCTGTTCTATCCATCGTATTCTGCCATAGTAGCCCTGGGGAAAAATATTTTCTGGCTCCCAGAAGACACTTTGATTACAGTAAATATTTCTTGAAGGGAAAAAGAAAACAGGAAAAAAAAAAGTAGGTACACAGTGCCACCCTCACTAGAGGAAGTTTTCAGGTTTTCTGCTGAGATAGCTTAGCTGACACCATATGTTCAGTTTGACAAATGTTTGTCTCAATCAGGTAGAGATCCATTTGAATGTCAATGTACAAAATAATAAATTGGCTGGCAAAATGGCTCTATGGGTAAGAGTGCTTGCTTGATAAGAAAGAAAACCTGTGTGTTAAATCCCTAGCACACATATAAAACACCAGGAACAATTACTCATATTGTAGTCCCAGCACGGGGTATTAGAAACAGGAAGACCTCAGAAGCTCACTGGCCGACCAACATAGCTAAAATCATGAGCTTCTGGTTCAATGAGAGACCCTGCCACTAGGCAGCAAGATAGAGAATGAAAGAAGATGGCAAATGTCATATTCCAGACTCCACAAGTACACATGGCTGTCATTCATAATTCATGTGTGTGTACCACACACACATGAAGCAAATGCAACATTTAATACACACATACATCACATAACACATACGTTAAATCCTTAACCTCTTTACTAACTAAAGATGCCCTTTTCAGGTTCCTTGCCGTGCAATACCTCCACTTCCCCCTTAAAAGTTCATTGTAATGAAAATTATAACTGAAAATTGTAACTTAGTATAAAAGGGGAATATGAAATAAAATTAATCTAACTTGGAAATTAATGTTCTCATGAATTGTTACTTGTTCAAAGTATACCACATGGGTTTAAGGAGTTGATCAATTAAACACATATATCATTACCCTTTGGAGTATAAATAGAGAAAAACTTCAAGAGCAATATATTCTTTAGCAGAAATTGATGGTATATAGATATTCTCTGAAAAGAAATATTCAGAATAAACTATAAACGTGACAGTCACCGGTGCTGGGATGTGCGATGACCCTAACTTAGATTTCTCTTCTTTTACTGAAACCTGCTTGTTTACAAGTGTCCTTGTTTTCTCCATCAGGGAAATGCCCAGGAAGACTGACATGTATGCACTTTCTATGTAGGTATGACATCATGAATCTGCAGTACACTGAAGGTAATCGCTATGACTATGTCCACGTGGGAACCTGGCATGAAGGCGTACTGAACATCGATGATTACAAAATCCAGATGAACAAAAGTGGAATGGTCCGCTCTGTGTGCAGTGAGCCTTGCTTAAAGGGTCAGATTAAGGTAAGCCACGGCTATATCCCTGGACATTATTGGGAAGGAGGTTGACCGCCTGTGCAGTAGTAGGAAGAACATATGTTAAAAGCAAGACTACCCAAAAGGGTGTGCGAGAGAAAGGTTAAGACACTGGTGACTATTACGTTAGGATATAAGATTTTAGACATTTAGATAGGTATTTAGATTATATTAGATATTTAGATCTCTAGACATTTGCCTTAGAACTATATGAACTATTGGATTAGTGTTACATTTTTATTTTAATAGCAATGACAAACTTGGGACTTACATACAATGTAGGCAGCAAAGAGATAAATAACAGCATTAAAATTCAAAACAAGAACAAGTGTGGAAGCCAGTAATGGTGCTTAGTCATAGTGGCAGCTATTACGAAAGAGAGCTCTGGGGACCTGATGCGCAGCATGGATTGTGATGGATGTGTTAATGAACTTCACTGTGGCACCATTTCAGCTATGGTTAAGGAAGGCAGAAGCTGTCCAGTGCCATACATAGAACTAAAATGACAATCGATCATGGGCCAGAGGAAGACCAAAACAAAGCAGACACTTTGGTTAGCAGTGCCCTTTCCCTACTGAGTTCTCCTGAACTGGATTATTATTTTTTTTGAACAATGATAGTGTCCAATATTTAATTATAGTCAGGGACTTTTGAGAGAGAGGAAATAGCTCATGATATTACTGTATGCAGAAAACTAGAGAAAATAAATATGAAACACCAGGTTTCTTGCTGGATATGCTGGGCAGAAAGGTCAGTGAAGAAGGTTGGGAAGCATGGCTTCAGGTCCAGGCTGTTTACACTCTGACTGGGTATTGCAGGAAGCAGTAGAGTATAGGGAAGGGGCGTTGAGCTGGCAGGCTCACAATAGCTCAGATAAACTAATAGGTCTTCCCTGGCTCTAATTTGCTATGATTCATCTCAAGAAGCAGACAGGCAGCCACGTAAATGTCGTACACCACAGCTGTAGCTGGAGTCGATCTGTGTGAAGATCTGGACCCCTCCCTTGTGTCATCATGATGCTGTGCTCTTCCCAGGAGACTCTTCCCACGCCATACAGGCAAGGTCCAAAGGATGCTGAGGAACACTGAGTATACTTAAGTTTCCTGGGACCAGAACCTAGCCTAAGTTTTTTTTTTTTTTTTGTAGAGGATTGAGAATCCTTTTATGAACTACTAGAAAAGCTGAAAGTTTTAGAACATCTAAGACCATGAAGCAGCTAAGAAAGCTTGTCAGGGAGGAAAAACTCATGGTAACTCTTGCCACTTTGAGGAAATAATGAAGCTGTAGGTGTAACTATCTTGTACCTTCTCAGAAGAAGTTGCACTAAAGCTAATTATACTCATGGTAGCTAGATAGGTGTGTGCTGATGATCTCTTACTATGGCCACCATGGTCATGGCTAAGCCCTTAGTTTGTAGGTATTATAGTCTGTGTGTGCCACAAAGGTTTGTGTGCTGCAACTTAGTATTCAGTGTGACACGTGAGAGATGGTAGGACCTTTAAGAGGTAGGCCCAATGGAAAAGTAATTAATTAGGTCATTGGGGGTGTCAGTCCCCAAACAGATTAATATATATCCTTTGTCTCATTCAATAAGTTATTTTGGCAGCAGTGTGTTATGAAGTCAGGTCATTCATGTGCTTAGACCCTTCTGTATACAACCAGTTCTCCTCTTTGTTGTGCTGTAGCGCAAAGGAGCCCTGATAAGCAACCAAACAGTGTTGTCCAATCCTGGGCTTTAAGTCATCAAAACTACGAACTAAATGATTCTGTCTTGTTTCAAAATCTTGTAGCCCCCAGTATTTTGTTTTAGGAAAAGAACATGTACTAATTCAGTGGACCTCATTCGCCAAGGATTCTGTTCATGGCCTGGGTAGTATAAGGCAAAGGAAATAGGGAGATGATGTTAGTTTCCAGCCTATGCAGAGATATTTCAGTTGTGTATGAGTGACTCCAGCCAAATCACCACAGGTGAGCAAATAGGTCTGCTTCTCAGTAGACATCCCCTTTCTTCTCTAGATGGAACTCTTTCACCTAAGGCTAGCTGGTGGTGGGATCCGAGGCTTCAGACTTCCCCTTGACTGTTACTATGAGGCATCAGACCAATGGATGTTTTGTTGTATTGAGCTCTTTTTGTTTGTTTGTATGTAGAGAAAAAACAAAACATTGGATGACTCAAGTCATATGTGGGGTAAACAGAGAAGTTCCCAATCACTATCGTTCTGACTCTTTTTCAATTGGAGTGATACTGAGTTGACTTTACAGATGATCATTGCTGAACAGCTAATGAAATGATCTTATTCTTCAGGTATAGGGTGGAGGAGAAAACTGACGGGAAAAACATTTCCGCCCCCCCCCCCACGGATTTGCCAGATTCCAGATCCCTGCATAGCCTCTCCTGTCATTCTGTTCTTGGCAGGCCATGACTGGTGCTCACAGAGCATGCTCACACAGGTTCTCATTGTACATTCCAGAAGAGAGGCAAGGCTGCCTGCATGTATCTGTCTGCCGAAATGCTGAAGTGTTTCTAGCAGTATGTCTGCGTTACACCCTTATGACGTTCTCACATGAGAACGTGGTAATCATTGTTGAGCCATTGCAAAGTACTCACCATAAATGCAAATCTCTTGGGGGCCAATTTTAGAAATATTCTGTACTCTGCAAGAGAAAACCATGTCTGTTTTCAGCAGCACCTGGATTGGAGAGATGTTTGTTTGTTTCCCATAAATACCTTGGGAGGTAGAAAAACAAATGAAATCTGAATCCTGTTACCAGATAATAGCACTTATAGTCTAACACCGCTAATTTACCACCTACCAGGTTTAGGATAGCAAGCAAGATCTCAATAGCCACTGTGAGGAGAGTCAGCCTGAAAAGGATCATAGGACATGAATTTGTATTAACTGGAAAGTGGAGTCTTCACAAACAAACAAACAAACTAAAAACCTTTTAAACATCAAATAACATAAAGTTAATACATTTAACACAATAAAGTAATAATTTGATGCCTTTTTTGAGAATCCATAAAACTTTATTCTAATAATTAAAGTTTATGATAATAATTTATTCTGAGGCTATTAAGAACCCATTTCTATTCCTTATTTTTAGACATATGTAACTTATAAAAACAATATATTTGGTGCTAATACTTTATCGAGAGAGCTAATTCTAGACAATGTAAACAAAATACATTTTGTTGTTTTTTTTTCTTACAAATCTAGCCTGGTCAAAAGACTCTGTGCCACACAGTTTAATAAAGGGCATTGAATATAGGAAACTGGTTATAAAAAAAAAAAAGTAACAGAGGTCACTGTGGCAACCCAAGGGTGAGAAACAGTGGGGCCCAGTTCGCACTCCTGGAATAGAAGGACAATGAAAAGTTCAGAGCCTTGTTCTAAGATGCTTTCATGTACAGTGGGGTGGGGAGGGTGAAGATCCCCTGTGTTCTGTGTTCTTGCCCTTAGTCCTTCTTCATTGTCAAATGGACCTAGAAGAGAGTAGGCAACATTTCACAGGTACCCTTGCACCATAAGAACTGGACTATTTGCAAGCCTTCAGTGGCAAGTCATTGGGTGATTCTAACCCAGACAAGTGGGAGCAAAGGATGAGAGGACATAAGACGTAGAGGAGCAAAACTGGGTAGGAAGTTGATGATTAGAAGAAAGAAGGAGGAAGGAAGCCAGGGACTTAGAGTCACCCTGTAAGTCCTTGTCAAAGTACGGTGAATTCCTTAGCAGTTAACTCCTCGCAGTGGCTCTTACACAAAAGGTATTACTGGCCCTCCCTTTCTAGGTGATGGATCTAAGACCCAGAGGGCTTCAGTCTCATGCTTCTTCATTCTTGCATCTAGAATGTTAGTTACAAAGCTGGGCTGACAGCCAACCCAAAGCTCTTATCATCCCACGGCCACATGTCGTTCAACTCTGTCGTTATGTGAACTGGCATGTTTCCTGTAAGTGCGGATTTCAATTTCCAAGCACTGGGTTTTCAACAGTTCACAATAAAAACAAAAATACTGATCCACTTTAAAAATACAAAAGGAAGAGTATGTAGAATTAGGGAGAAAAGCTCAGGGGGAGGGGAAGTTTAGTAGAGACAAAGAAAGTACCAGAGAATGAACGAATCTGTAGAGATTGCTTTATAGATCTCCCGCATGCTCTCTCTCCTCCCCCCTCAACACCTCCACTTACAGTTTCCATTTAAGTTGACTTATAGATGGTGTTCCCAAGACTCTGAGACTGGGTTGGAGGCTGGGGCAAGAGAGAGGAGAGGTTCCTTTCATCCTCGCATATCCTGGAGAAAATGGCACATATGGCAAACATTTCCTCTTTATACATGGCCTATTGTTGTGCAGTAAAGCAATGCTGGTTTTTTTTTTTTTTTTTTTTTTTTTTTAAATTTGTTTTTGGTTGTTGTTTCTTTTTTAGATCAAATTCAGGCCACACATACAGGCTTCAAAACTGAAATAATTTTTTCTACTCATGATTTTGGCCAATGTGTTTACTGTATTTTATACAGAGATAGAGAGATAGAGAGAGGTTAAGTTTTAAAAGAATATAGAAATATGGATCTCAGGAGACTGCTTAATTTGAACTGATAAACATCCCTTCGTGCAAGATTAGCCTCTTATATCTCTCTGGAATTAGTATTATTGTTTTATTGATTGTTTGTTTTTATGGCTGCAGAAAAATGGGCAAGAACAGATCTGTTGAGTATCAAAGTACAGGGGACATTATAATTTTCAGTGTGATATCAGATGTTCTGATAGATACAAGGTCTCTTAAAGAGTACATTCAGCAACCATTTCTACTTGTTCCTAATTGGATCAGGGTATTCCTAGATATGTGCCCTGAGCATTTGAGGATGCACTGCCATTGGGGTGTTAGGGTGGATGGGGGAGGAGTTATCATGGAGAAGTTCCTTTTGGAGAAATCTTGGTATTTCTAATGATATCTTTTAAATTGCATTGATAATTTCAATTCTTTATATTTACCCTATCTTCTTTAGACACAAAACAGTATTAGACAATTGCTGAGTGTTTGCAAGACTGTAGCACAGTAGGGGTTTAGGATTCCAAGTGATGTGAGTATTCTCTGATCATCCTTGCAATAACTGACCCTTACTAACACTTTCTTATGCTCTGCCGTTTCCATGCTATATGTCTGCACATTTTCCAGCTTATTTTTTATTGTTGTTAAGTAGTTCTAGGTATTACCTTTGCCTATGCAGTCCAATTTCAGAATTACTCTCTAAAAGATGTTACTTGAGAAAAACATGACAAGACAGAGAAGCTATAGACTATGTGACTCTTTGCCTGTATATGTGTATCTCTACTCTTTGATGTGAATTGTTCCTGCTGCTTTATATAGAAACAACAATGAGAAATAGACTTTATACCAAGTCTGTGTTATTTAACAGGAACCTGAAGACAGAGGTGTGGGAATGCTGTAATATTCCTATACTAATCTCCATCACACCTGTTCGTAGCACACTCAATGTCCTCTGAGAGGAAAAACAACTTCAGGCAACATGATAGAATATAAACATTGCATTATGTGAGCTCTGCTGGATAGGACTTTGAAAAGCATGATCATCCCATTCATTTTATAATGACGGAAGCATTGTAACATACCCACAGAATTTTGTGTCACTAATATTACATCAGCATTCCTGTTAAAATCAACTAGTAGATTAGCTCTTGCCATTTTGATCCCAAAGCTTTGTTTGAAGAACAGAAAACATGAGAGGTATTAAAAGAATTCAGAAAGTAAGGGTTGGTAAATGTATTTAGTATTATCTTTTGAATTTACCTAAATAGTAATATTAGTTTTACTGGGAGATGAAAGATTAAAGCTGGTTGAACTGATACATAGTATTTTATATTGATTTTTAATATGCAACTCATCTTAATTAAATAAGAAAGCAATAAAAATATGCCTTACCATTTAGAAAGCAATGATTGTTTGAGAATATTATGTCATTTGATCTTTCCCTGCAATTCTAAAGTCAGGGTATAAATTTCAACTCTTCCTGAAAATAATTTCAGATTTATGAAGGCTGGGGTGTCTATCACTTCAAATTATGGCAATATTTACAGCTTAATTCTGACTTTACATATGGAAATGTTTGTTATTTTTAATGTGCGAGTGATGGACTTCTGCTACTTTCTGAGAGGGAATACCAGGGTGCAGTCTGTGCCTTCTGCCATAAACAATGAGAAAGCTTGATGGAGTATTTGAAAACACTGTGTTCCGACATTGGAAGACAGCTCGTGACCTTGATGCCAGGGAAGCAAAAAAAAAAAAATGTGCAAAGAAAACCCTAAAACCATGCAGGCTTCCGGCCTGAAGGCAATCTCCCGATTGTTCAACTACACAGAACACAGAGTTTGGTCATCTTGCTAATTCAAGAAGACAGAATCAGATTTGGGGAAGGCCAGGAGAACTGCAATTTGCAGTACAGAGTAACAAGACGGCGGATTTCTGCAGGAAACAAACAAATAGTCCCAGGAATAAGCACAGACATCCCCTTGAGTATTTGAGCATCATTCTGCATATGAGTGGAGTAGAATCTGAAGAATCCAGGCAAAGGGCAAAGCCCATGGAAGTGAATTCTCAGAGGTGACACAGAGCCAACAACTGTCTCAATTTCTGATAGCCAGAATGGAGATGTCTTGTTGAATAGGATTGAACAGGAACTAGAATAATCAGAATTTATTAATGAGGCTTACTCTATAGCAAGTATGTCCAACCTGCAGCCCCTGGGCCACATGTATTTTAAGATAGCTGTGAATGTGGCCCGACACATTTGTAGATGAAAGACAACATCACAGTGTCAAAGGGTTGGATATTCCCCATCAAAGGCAGGGTCCAAAGTGGTGAAGACTTGGCTTAGCAAACTGCCTGCTAGACAAGGTCGAAAACTAATGAAAGATGGAGAGAAAGAACTCAGTGCCTGGTTCCTTCACCAGCATCATGACCAGCATCTGGTTTAAACTTCTTAGACACTGTGAGAAATGTGGAAAACTCAACACGTTATCAGGACGAATATCACATGATACTGTTTCTGAGGTCTTGGCCAAAGAAGCCTAGCTCTAGGTCCAGCCACTCATCCACATAGGGAGAAGACGATCTAAAATATTCAAAATGAAAAGTATGTGTCCAATTTCTGCTCTATCTCCACCTTCCTACAGCATCGATGGAAAAGTTTCTTCAGGGGAAAATATTTCATCAGTTTTTACTTTTAAAGGTAACTAGCAAGTGTTAAAATAAATAAGGATAATGATGTATTTTTGTTTCATGTTGTTACAGGGTTTTACTATGTACTTTTTACTGTCTGGCTATAGACCAGGCTGGCCTCAAACTCACAGGGATCACCCTTCCTCTGCCTCCTGAGTGCTGGGATGAAAGGCATGCACCACCATATGCCTGTTTTAAATTTTTATTTCTTAAAAAATGCTAAAAAGTAATGTAATTGATTCATTGTTTAAAAGTGATACCAAAACACTTCCAGACCCAGAATGGAATGAGTTGATGTCCACTCACAATCTCTAAGATCATGAGGTTTGCAAACTTTCCTTGCTTTCCTTTAGCCAGTAGATTTGTCAAGGTTGTTGTAAAGACAAGTCCCCACCTGAAACAGGAGCGTGTCTGGGGTGCTGACTTCCAAGCATCTTTCTACGAACCGTCATGTCCAGCATAAGCATCTTTGCATACTAATTGCTATGCTATATTTTCCTCCCACTTCTTCCCTAACAGATTTGAAGAAAATAAAAGCTAAGATCATAGCTGGGCCCAGTGTTGGCTCACACCTGCCATCTTAGCATTTCCATAGCTGGAAGGCTGGATCAGGAGGATAGCCTATGGAACCGTGCACACCTTCCTGTCTTGCAGGTCATCCGGAAAGGAGAAGTGAGCTGCTGCTGGATCTGTACCGCGTGCAAAGAGAATGAGTTTGTGCAAGATGAGTTCACCTGCAGAGCCTGCGACCTGGGGTGGTGGCCCAACGCAGAGCTGACCGGTAGGAGCAGCCTGCCTGCTTGATTATTGCCCTTCCTTCCTTCCTTCCTTCCTTCCTTCCTTCCTTCCTTCCTTCCTTCCTTCCTTCCTTCCTTCCGTCCTTCCGTCCTTCCTCAGAGCTCCATCTGCCTCTGCCTCCCCAGTGCTGGGATTGAAGGTGTGTGTCACCACACCCTCCTGATACCTCTCAGCAATTGGCGCCATCTCTTTGTCACTGCCTTTGGGTCCACACTTTGAGCCCCGTAGCACGTACAAGTCCCTTGAAGTTTTCATGGCCTACATTGAAAACAAAATGCATTTCCATCTGAATACAAGTGAGCTGACACGTGGTAGGAGAGTCTGCTACAGAGATGCTTTCTTTTCAAAATTTTACTGGAAGGCATTTCAAGCCAATCAAATTTGAATTTGCTACCATTTCTTGAACATCTGTTGTGCGTGTGTAAGTTACTAATATAATCCCTAAAGATATAAAGGTAAATAAACCACAAACCTAGCCTTTCATTTTTTTTGGCATTTGTATGCCTCTCTCTCTCTCTCTCTCTCTCTCTCTCTCTCTCTCTCTCTCTCTGTGTGTGTGTGTGTGTGTGTGTGTGTGTGTGTGTGTGTGTCAATTACTAATATAATCCGTAAAGATATAATGGTAAATAAACCACAAACCTAGCCTTTTGTTTTTTGGCATTTGTATGCCTCTGTGTGTGTGTGTGTGTGTG
This sequence comes from Phodopus roborovskii, assembly GCF_943737965.1. Lineage (NCBI taxonomy): Eukaryota > Metazoa > Chordata > Mammalia > Rodentia > Cricetidae > Phodopus > Phodopus roborovskii. The sequence continues at coordinate 36,011 of NW_026126614.1, read as the reverse complement.
TGTGTGGTGTGTGTGTGTGTGTGTGTGTGGTTATGGGCACGTGAGAGTATATTTTATGTGTGTCCATCTTGTCATTGTTCTCTTGGCTAAATGCTGAGATTACAGGTATGAGCCACCAGGCCCAGCTATAATTTTAGCTTTTATTTTGTTAAAATCTGTTAGGGAAGAAAGGAAAGTACAATTAATGTAAAAAGATGCACATACAGTATGGGAAGGTTCTTAGGCAAACAAGGAGAGGAAAAGCATGCCATGGGAGAGTCGAAAGTTCGTAACAGACTTGGGGCAAATTAGGGAACAAGCCCTGGGTTGGGTTGATGGACACCACAAGTGTTAAGAAGTGAGACTGGGTAGGATTACTGATGGCAGGGTACTTATGGTGATTGCTGACCTTTCTCCCAGCCCTCGTCTGTGCTTAGACTTCAGCTTTCAGCGCAGGAGAACCATGGGAGAGTTTTGAGGTAGAGAATGACCTCATGATACCCCTTTGTAGATAGATGGATCTGATGGCGCTGTGAAATGCAGACAAGCCTGGAAACAGCCATGAGGGAGCAGCCACTTTGGTCTCAATGAGGCAGTTCAAAGGGTATGGACTAGAGCAGCTTCAGAGGAAAAGAAGGGTAGCAATTGGATGCAGAAAACTATTTGGGAGTAAAATGAATAGAGCTAGGGTGTACTGATCATGTGTATATACACACATACATGTATGTTATATGTCAGTATATATGATATATATATATATATATATATATATATATATATATATATATATATATTCCTAAAAAGCAGTGTTCATATACACAAATCTTGTGTTTTATAACCCATGGCATGATCTCACAGGAGAGAACCATTTCAGAAATATTTCACGTAAATTTTAAGTCTAGGGTCATAGGAACCTTGGCCCGTGGATAAACATAGACTTGCTGCACTAAGCCTTCATCTTAGAGGAAGTAGGAGAAACCCAGAGGCATGAAGCTGTGTGTACAAGGTCCCGGAGCTCCTGATCCCAAGACTCCCTGGATGCCTTTGGAAGTCTTCAGGAAAGGTGACAAGGCTGCTGAAGGTTGATTGCGTTTTGCCTCAATCTAAAGAAAACTATGAAAGTAAAACACATGGTTTTCTCCAAATATAGTCTTAAAAATGGTTAGACAAGTAGAACTAGGTCGCATAGCTAAAATTATACTAAAATGGCACAACCTTGCAAAATGTTAGCCCTGTTAGAGTCAGGTCTAAATGAGTATCAGAAATCATCCGATATAAAGACCCCTTTCAAAGAAAGAAAATTAGATGGGAGTGTGGCACGTCTGTTAGATTGGAATGTGGTACATTTTTGTTTGTTTCTTTGTTTCCTTTTTGAGACATGGTTTCTCTGTGTAACAATCCTGGCTATACTGGAACTCACCCTGTAGAACAGGCTGGCCTTGAACTCGGAGATCCTCCTACCTTTGCTTCCTGAGTGCTGGGATTTAAAGGTGTGTGCCACCACCAACTGGCTGGAATGTGATATTTTTGAGGGTGCTGACTACATTAAACACACTCTTCTTTTTTCTTAATTATTCTCTAGTTACGTAACCACCTTCGTACTCTCTCTCTAGTTCTGGAGTGGGACCTACTATTATGGGACACAATAAATGCCCATGCTCGTGCAGGCAAGCTTAATTAAGTGTAGTACGTCACACACACAATACTACATCAAAAGAAGTGGCCCAGGGAGGAGAATAGACAAAGAAAATAAGAACAAATTTAAGGACACTTTGATCAAAGGTACAGGGAATTATAAAAGAATAGTTTTATAACTTTTATTTGTACTTATGTTATATTTATTCTAGCATGCAGTGATATATTATTTATGATTTATTGAAGCTTGCCTGAGGATTCAGAAAGCAAAGCCAGCCTCAAGCTATAGAGAGGCGATGGTGATACACACCTCTACTCCCAGCGGCAAGAAACTAGGACTCAGGATTATGAGGTAGACCGATCTCTGGGAGTCCAAGGCCACTCAGATCTACACAAGATTGATCCAGTCCTAAAGAGAAACAGCTCACACCAAGATGATCCCAACACCTGCGATCACATGCCTTTTAATACTAGCACTACAGGGGCATAAAAGATAGGAGAAGCAGGATCTTCAGTGGTCAGTATCTGGGATTTATTCTCCAGCCACATTGAGGATAGGAAGACATTGGAGTCCCAGAATTTTCCAGCCACATGGAGGAGAGGTTACAGTCTGAGGTTTGGTGGAGCCAAGGTTCCTCTTCAGTCTGAGGTAGATTGAAAGCTAGCGCCGGCTGCTTTGCTTTTCTAATCTTCAGCTTGAAGTTTGAACCCTAATATCAGTCTCCGGGACTTTTATTTTTCATGTTACACTGACGCCTTAAGTTTTAAGTTTTTGTTTCTCTGGCGTCTTCCCAGTTATCTTTTTCTTCTTTGCAGCCTCTGTTTCTGGCTTAGGAACAATGTGTTCCTGGTCAGGGAGAGTCATTTCCATGTGGTGGGAGAGAGCTTGTGGATGGGTTAATCCACCATGTGTTCCTTATGCTCAGCAGAACATCCTGGGGGCTTTCTTCACCTGGGTATTGCTCAATGGCAGAGAACCACACCCAAACTCCAGCTTGGTATTACTCTAACCATCCTTAAGCATGTGAAGCCAGAATTCAGTATAATTTGGGAGCCAGTGATCCTGCATCCATTCCTGCTCTTTGGCCTGGGCATACCTACCAACTCCATATTACACAGATGGAGGAGCACACATTGCTTCTTCAAGGTGACACCCTTCAAATATTTCTTTTGAGATAAGAATACCCTTGATGGCCTAGTTCCATGGATGTCCTTAAGGTGAACGTGAATATTTGCTTTGAATGACTTTTTTTTTTTTTAGGGCTTTTTGGGTCACGAGTGCATTGAGCCTCTTTTCTAGGTGGCTTACAGAAAGGAAAACAAAATGTAAAGAATACACATTAGAGAAAGGATGACCTTTTACTAACTGGTGCTGAAAGAGTTGAAACTTGATTCTATCATTCATTTTGAGTAGAAAGGATCCAAAGTCTATCAAAGTCCTAAACGTGAGATCTAACACAACGAAACTTTCAGAAGAAAGCACCCGTGAAGAGATATTTTAACAAGCTGGTTGGTGCAGGCTAAGAGTTTCGGGATCATTTTCCCCAAAGCACTGACAGCAAAAGCAGAAACGGACAGAGCACATGATATCAGTTTAAGAAGCTTATGTACATCTTTGGAGGCAGTCAGTAAGGGGAAGAGAAAGCCCAAAGGGTGAGGGACCAGTTTCATACTACCCCCCTGGATTTCGAGAACATACAAGCAAATCTTGAGTCTACATCACCAAGTTAGGTCGAAGCTTAGGCTAATCACTTGGCAACTCTGAATCCCAATGTTATTGCTTGTCAGATAGAGGTAATTAATTAAATTGCATCAGTGTCTTAAACACTACTTCCAATCCTACCCATTGAGCAACACTACTCTCATGCTCATAGCCTGGTGCCTTGGACGTAATAGCTGTGTTATACTGTGTCTGTTCCATTTAAAGAATTAGATCAATGCAGTTGTCGATAGAATGGCTACCTCATATACATACATACATACATGTATACATACATACACACATAATACATACATACATACATACATATCTCCTCACTGGGCCCAACAGCCTTGTCACCTACCTCTTAATTGCATGCCCTGGGTGGCTTCCAAGTGATTTTCCAGTAGTCTCCTTTGGACTCAGGCCTGCCATGTCACTGAGAAGGTCTCCAGTTTTCTCTTCCTCCACTGCAGGGGAGCTTCCTGCTCTGCCTCCTCTCTCTCACAAGTCCATCCCTTAAAGAGCCATGCTGTTTGAGAGCTGGAGTTGACCTAGCACCCATTCTCCCCTTTGAGCTATTTAAATGAGATCTGGCTGACCAGGAAGGGAATCAGGGCTTTCTTAGGTTGTTCTAAGAAGTCAGAGGTTCAGGATGGTTTTTCTTCTTTGCATTCTTTTAAGAGTACCCAAGCCTTCCCTACTGTTCTATTTTCACATGAAAAAGAACTTTTATTTAAACCTTAAAATGCATTTTAAAGGACTGCCAAGGTGCCTCAATAGGTTAAGGTGACTGCTGCCAAACCTGCTGACCTGAGTTCAATCCCTGGGACCCACTGAAAGGAAAGATGTCTGCAAGGTGTCTTCCAGCCTTCACATGTACACACACACATGCACACACACACACACACACACACACATGCACACACATATAGTATGACAGACACACACACACACATGCACACACATATAGTATGACAGACATACACACACACACACACACGCACACACAACACTCACATACATGCACACACATATAGTATGACAGACACATACACACACACACATGCACACACATATAGTATGACAGACACACACACATGCACACACATATAGTATGACAGACACATACACACACACACACACATGCACACACATATAGTATGACAGACACATACACACACAGTGAAATTTAAAACATCATTAAAAAAGAAAGATCTAGTATATTGTAATACTTCCTGATGGTTCTTTGGGAACATATCACATGGCATTTCCCTTGCAGAAACCCTACTGTAGCCCTGCTCTCACAATGGAACCTAGTCAAACTCAATTCCTTGGATTCTCCTACTGTGAGAGTATTATCTACTTGTTGTCGAATGATTCTTCCCATTAATTAGGATTTCATCAGGATTTCATCTTGAGGAAGGAGGAAAGAAATCTCCATGACCATAAATTAGATAAATGCCAGTACAATTGCTTTTCTAAAGATTGGCTGTGTTAAGTGCAACCTATGGTGCACACAAAGCCTACCTTAGCATTCAAATGGGTTGAGGCATGTAGCAGCTCATGCTGCGTCTCTTCCCACCAGCCAGCTACTTTTCCATTACTATATATACAGTCTATTTTGCAAATATTACCCCCAGTATCTTCAGAACATACATCTCTAATACTTATTCATACTTATATGTAAATGACACCAATTGTTTCGTGTATGAGCAGAAAATTAGATCCTATTTGCCACTTACTTGGTGCCATGTCAAGCACAGAGCAAGGGCACAGAGCATGGCAATGTGTTTTTTGGTGTTGCCATGGTAGCAGTAGTTGTGCAAAGAAAAAAGAAAAACACCCCACTGGTAGAGAATACCAAAACTCCAAAGAAAAATTTAGAGGTGTAAGGGCAGTGCCTTTTAGTGGGTGTTTTGTTTTGATGGGTGGTTTTTTTTTTTTTTTAGTATAAAATTTCTGTTAAAATGAAAAGCTATTTTTCCCTGAAAAATGATTGTTGTTGCTGAAGACAAGGTTTGTAAAACTGTACTGGAATCACCCTCAGAGATAGTTATTGTCTCCATAGATGGCAGAAAGTTTCATTAATGAAAACAAATACCTATATGTGATTTTAATTTTCATTAGCATGTTTTCTTTCTGGGTCAGAGAATACACTGGTGAATTCTCAGATGAAGTGAATTTGGAAGCTATTGGGCTTTTCGTATTTTCACCTGGGGTATGTACATTTTAATTCTGCACATAAATTTCATGCTTCAATTCTTATGATTCATAAACATGTTTCTTTCCCATGACGATATAGGACTGGACAGTGATTTAATGTTTCACGGACCAATTAAAAGTGATGAACTAATGTTTATTTGTTCTAGAATATCAAAAAGGCAGCCTATAATAAATCTGTTGTTAAAAAGCAGAAAAAATAACTAGCTTTAGTTATTTTCCCCATTTTGCCCATCACTGTGACTTCCACACTATTGTCTGTCTGTCTGTCTGTCTGTCTGTCTGTCTGTCTATCATCTATCTATCTAATTCTCCAATGAAACTTACCAATCACTTTATGCCCAGAGTTTTTGAAGAAACTGAGGCAATCATACAAGAAGCATCACATGAGACTAGATACGTAAACAGTGAACTAAATCCCACAGCATGACCCTGTACACAGTGCCATATGAACAAAAGGCAAGAGGCAATATTTGTTCCTTGAAAGAAAAAAGCCTGCAATGAACGAACTGCACATTTGAGCTGCACATTGAATTATGAGCAGATATTCACCTTGTAGGTAACTGATATTATGGAAATACATTGAGGAGAGCATTTTGGAATGTTACCATGGAAAAATAGTGTTATAAATGTCATGAATTCTCCTATGACAATTAGGGTAAAATAATTATCACCTCTGTTTCTTGATCCACGTTAAGTGTGACTTGACCTACTTAGAAAGAAATAAGATATTCCATTTTAGCCTCCTAATGCATTTGGATATTATAAACTATGAAATATCTGGTTCACAGATGAGAAATGGCCTCTGGTGCTTGGGTTAGAGTTATTGCCACTTGCCTGTGCTTGCTGAGTAATCTGTTGCCTGCTGGAAGGCTAACTTGTATAACGCCTGTGGTTCTCTGAATGATTGGCTATGGACATTTGCCAAGACATTGTCCTTTAACTGTAGGTGGCAAACTATTCAGGATGCTGTGCAGCTTAATCTGGTGTCTTGTGGAGACGCCTCAATTGGTCTTTGACTTTTGACAGTGTTATAGGCTGTGAGATTTGTAAGATGCAAACTTTGAAATTTTCCTGGTGACGACAGCCAATGAAACCCATCAGAACAGGCTGGCTGATTTTTCTGCCTCTAGCTTTATCAAAGCTGGCATTCATCAGACAGATCTCGGCAGTGCACACTCTGGATGGAATGTATCTGTGGATGAATGAGAGTCTGCACCTGGATCTCTCTTGATTTGGTGGCGCTGACAAGCTGTCTGTCTTTTGCTGCAGTATACATTTTGCTTTTAAATGAAGATGTTACATGAATGTGTCTAGTGAGCTTCTGATTTTTTTTTCAAATATGTGAACTCAGGCAATCCTTGCTTGCCTGTGTGAAATGTATCAGAAAAGTGAGAGTGACTTGTCTGCATACCGTTTCTCAAATGATCTGAACTAATAGAATTGCTGGCTATGGTTAAGTTATTGAGTTAGAGATGCCGACTGGCTAGAAAAGCCTTAATAACAGATTCCTGTTATGGGTAAGAGAAACAACAAAGATGGAGTCATATTTGCATAACTTCAAATCAGTAAAGAAAAGCATGTATGAACAAGGGGAGTCTACGAATATGACACATACAATAACCTTTAGAAATTGTGTTGAAGTTGTTCATTGACAGTTTTGTACATATATATAATGCAGTCTAGTGACTCTCATCCTCTCTTACCTCTTTCCTGGCCCCATTCACCCTCCTACAAATCCCCTTCTCCATTCTCTTTTGATTGTTTGCTTGCTTTGTTTATCCAGAGCTGTGTGTGTGGTTATGGGTTTGGAACTATTCATTGGAGCCTGGTTGGGTTCACAGTGGATATCAAGTTTAAACTTCTAGCATCTATTCTTAACCAAGATGTCAGAAGAGAAGGTAGGACCCCATGATACTCACATCCCATGACTAACTGCTGTAACGATCAGTCTTGTGCAGGCCCAGGGCAGGTAGCTACTGCTGTGAATGTTCACTTGTGCAATCACTCCATCATGGCTCAAGGAGGGCATTTCACAGCTCTGCTCTGTATCTTGTGACCCATGAATCCCTCCCAGTCTCTTTACTACCACATTCACCAAACTTAGTGGGGGCGGTATAAATGTCTTGCTTAGGGCTGGGTCTTCAACTGTACTTATCCTCAGCAACTTGAGCAGCCACGAGTCTCCTCATTCACTACTGTCAAGGCTGAGACTAGTACCTGTCTATATGTATAGGAATAAATATTCAGATGGTGGTTGCAAAAGTAACAGGATGCCCTCTAGAGACTTTGCCTTCCCCAGCCATGGGTTTTGACTGTGTTTTAGTATCAGATGTGAATAATGTACAGTGGATTGTGTCTCAAATTCAGAGAGCAGTTGGTTGCCTTCTAACAGTGATACCACTGTTGATAATCTTGCAATGTAGTTTTCTCTGAGAATTTTGGTTTAGGAGCTTACCAAGAAGAGCATTTTGTTTTTAAGCTTGCCACAGCTGGGTTTTTTAACTTTGCTAATTATTTAATTATTCAGTAATGTTAAGGTTCTGTTTTACTTCCCAGAGGGTTGAGAATGATGAAGTATAAATTTATGAGTAAGCATTATGATGGATGAATGTTTCCTTATACCACTGATTCATAAATCAGAATGTTCCAGATAAGAAGTACAAAAAGTTAATCATATTTTTTACCATTTTAAGGATTTTATCATATTAACAGGGACTACTATATCAGGTTTTCTTTGGGCCCTCTACTGTCTAGCTATTGGCTGTTCAGACTTTTATTAGACCAGTCATAAACAAATGAAACACATATTTGCCTATTTAGAGTAACGTTCTGCAATATTATATATCAGTATATCCATCTTCTCTTAAAAAACACATAATTTAAGATAATTCATATTTTTAAATGATAGAGGGGCAGTTGCATGTTATGCAATCCATTAGAAATTCTCAAAAGATTTTTTTTTTAAATTTCAGTGTCCACCTTTCACAATTTTCAGAGTAATATAAATCATAAATTAACCATGAACTGGCTACATCTCTACTATCTTGGAAATCAGATTGCATTTTATTCTTATGGCCAATTTGTCTCTCCTAATAAATGATTCCATTTCTTCATGAGGAGTTTATCTAGGACTCAGAAGGGAGCCCATGGTAGATAACATTTATGTTATCTCAGGCTTATCACAATGAATCTTACATAATAATCCTGGCATTTTTTCAACAATGTATTCTTCCCCATTTTTGTATCTGTGACTGAAACCTTAATCTTTTCCATGGATTTCCTATTATAAAAAAACTGATTTTGTTTTATGTGAGATTCTTGGTAAGGACACCTTTTTTCAGAATATCCTTTTCATATCACATGATAATCTACGAAAACTATCTAACATACTTCACAGTTTTCATAATACTTTCTTTACTATAAATCAACTTTTATGACAGCCATTTGTTGGGTTATATTATTTATGATTTATTAAAGCTTGCCTGAGGATTCAGAAAGCAAAGTCAGCCACAAGCAGTAGAAGCCAGGCACACATCTTTAATCCCAACAGCCAGAAGCTAGGAGGTGGTGGTACATACCTTTAACCCTAGGACTCAGGTTTAAGAGGTAGAAGGATCTCTGTGAGTCCAAGGTCACCCAGATCTGCACAAGATTGTATCAGTGTAAAGAGAATTATAGGTCACACATTTAATCCCAGGACTCATGAGAAGTATATAAAACAGGAGCAAGAGTCAGTATCAGGCATTCATTCTCCAGCCACACTGAGGAGAGGCAGCAGCAGCAGCCCATTCAGCCTGAGGTATTGTAAGAGCTAGTGGCCCTCTGCTTTGCTTTGCTGATCACCAGCTTGAAGTTTGAACCCCAATATCAGTCATGTGAGAGTTGGTTGATTGATTGACACTCCTGTGTTGATGTGAGAACTTCCCAGCTGGTTGATCATCAGAAGTGATGGCTAACACTCAATAGTTGGTGGGCAAAAACATGTTCACTGAGGTGGGTTGGTGCTGAAGGACTAAAGAGAGGTAAAAATGGTTCTCCTGGTCTGTTTTGTGGGGCTTGTCTTCTAGGGCTATAAAACAGAGAATCTCTCTCTAGATTCATTAAAATAATTCCAAAATCACAGTGTGGGAAAATACTGGTCTAAACCAAACAGATTCTTGAGAAGAAATTGTCTCTTGAGCAATTCCTTAGACATGCAATACCCACAGAGATTAAGAGGAGAGAGGTTTCACTCATTGCTTATGGACAAGGGCGGCATACAATAAAAATAATTCTTAGTTTTTTTTTTTCTTATCAGTATATTCCCTTTGGTGATCCCCATGTTATTTTTCCTTCCTTTCTTTTTTAACAAGTGCAGAATTAAATTTCACCAAGGCAGTGACAACCGCTTACGATGCTGGAGCTGAAAGGGAAAGATACTGTTTAAGTAAGTCACAGCAGGCTGTAATGAGATTATGTTTGGAGACATGGTTATTGGGAAGGCAACGGAGTATCTCTGAGTAACATGGATGCATTTTGTACCCACAAAACCCATGAAGGATGTGGTTATAGCTATGTCTCCAGTAACTGGAAAGCACCAGTGTAATTGCTCAACAGAAATCCAAGACTCAGATTAAAATCATTTTTTCTCCTTGCAGGCTGTGAGCCCATTCCTGTCCGTTACCTAGAGTGGAGTGACATAGAATCTATCATAGCCATCGCCTTCTCTTGCCTGGGCATCCTCGTGACTCTGTTTGTCACCCTCATCTTTGTGCTGTACCGGGACACACCTGTGGTCAAATCCTCCAGCAGAGAGCTCTGCTATATCATTCTGGCTGGCATCTTCCTGGGCTACGTGTGCCCTTTCACCCTTATAGCCAAACCCACCACCACATCCTGCTACCTCCAGCGCCTCCTGGTCGGCCTCTCTTCCGCCATGTGCTACTCTGCTTTAGTCACCAAAACCAACCGTATTGCACGCATCCTGGCCGGCAGCAAAAAGAAGATCTGTACCCGGAAGCCTAGGTTCATGAGCGCTTGGGCCCAGGTGATCATCGCCTCCATTCTGATTAGTGTCCAGCTGACACTGGTGGTGACCTTGATTATCATGGAGCCTCCCATGCCCATTTTGTCCTACCCGAGTATCAAGGAAGTCTACCTTATCTGCAATACCAGCAACTTGGGTGTAGTGGCCCCTGTGGGCTACAACGGACTTCTCATCATGAGCTGTACCTACTATGCCTTCAAGACCCGCAACGTGCCGGCCAACTTCAATGAGGCTAAATACATCGCCTTCACCATGTACACTACCCTGCATCATCTGGCTGGCTTTCGTGCCCATTTACTTTGGGAGCAACTACAAGATCATCACTACCTGCTTCGCAGTGAGCCTCAGTGTGACGGTGGCCCTGGGGTGCATGTTCACTCCCAAGATGTACATCATTATTGCCAAGCCCGAGAGGAATGTCCGCAGTGCCTTCACCACCTCCGATGTAGTCCGCATGCACGTTGGTGATGGCAAGCTGCCCTGCCGCTCCAACACCTTCCTCAACATTTCCGAGAGAGAGCCGGGGCAGGAAATGCCAAGTGAGTTGTCAGAACTCTCTCTCTCCCTCTCCCTCTCCCTCTCCCTCTCCCTCTCCCTCTCCCTCTCCCTCTCCCTCTCCCTCTCCCTCTCCCTCTCCCTCTCCCTCTCCCTCTCCCTCTCCCTCTCCCTCTCCCTCTCCCTCTCCCTCTCCCTCCCCCCCCCCCCCTCCCCCTCTCTCTCCCTCTCTCTCTCTCTCTCTCTCTTCCTTCCTCCCCTCCTCTCTCCCTCCTCCTCTCTTTCTCCCTGCCTCCTTCTCTCCCGCTATTAGCAGATCTCTGTTTCTGAAAGTTTTCAAATCTCACCGTTGGAATAGGGATATAAACGAAAAAGTGCTCTGCTTTTCGTTGCTTTGCAACAGCCAGAATCATGGAGCAATGCTGACCACAGCACATCATTTTTTTTTTTTCTAGAGGTCCAAACTACAGTTCTGTCAGCAACATCTTTGCTGTTATGTAGGTTCCCAGTCTGTAGGGAATCAATATGGACAGGTCCTGGGTCAGAGAGGCAAACAGCAGTTCTAAGTGAAAGTTTAGATCGAGGTTGAAGATAATGTCCAATTTATTTTTATTCTGAGAACACACTTTTAGCAATCTGAGGGAGCTCACCCTGGGGAGAGCTCCATTTCAAAATTGGTTTGCAATGGAGCATAGAGCAAGTTCTGTTATGATGTCCCGAAGCATCTGCCTTATCCTACATCCCTTATTTATTAAACTTTAACACATATTGTAATGAACATGTTCCAGTGTTCCACATGAACTGGGGTGTCTTCTCATTGTAATGAAAAGAGTAGGTTTTTAGTCCAGTGAATAAGGAGCCCCAAACTTGAACATCAAAGTACAAATCATTTGTATTCTAGTAATTCTGGGTAATTAATTTTCCATGTAAATGTTTCACTGATTTTATTAAATATACCATATTTCAGAGACTTATGAAAACATATTTCATGCAGTATTTATAATTTTAAAAGGTGACATGGGCAGGGCAGTGATGATTTACACCTTTAATGGCAGCACTCAGGAAGCAGAGGCAGATGGGTCTCCGTGAGTTTGAGGCCAGCCTGGTCTACAGAGTGAATTTCAGGACAGCCAGGTGACACAGAGAAACCCTGTCTTAAAAAACAAACAATCAAAAATTTAAAAAATGACATAGATGCACCATTATCAGGCTTAAGTGTGCTCTTTGGGATGCTCCTAAAAATAAATGTTGCATCATATATGGCATTTTATAACCACCACATTCACGTAAGTCGACTAACAGGTAAGAGGATGTCGCTTTCCTCCTGTAGCTAAGGAAATGAACTTGCTACAAATTTCTGTAACTTTTAAGTGTAAATCCCTTTAGCCTGTTTTAAATTGGTATAAAATTTATCTTAACATATATCTAAAACTCTATATGCATAAAGTTCTTTATTTTTAAAGCCACACCTGGACTTCTTACAGAAATTATAACCTGTGTCTGTGATGCAAAATTTAGGGGGGAACCTATGAAATTCATAGTCATTAACTCAAATGAAAACATTCCTAACCCTTAGCAGCATTAGAACAGAGCCAACAATTCATGCTTATTTCTCATTTCAAGCCCGTGATGATCTCCTGGTCATAAAAGGTGCCTAGTAATGTTTTTCTACTTGTCATGATCTTTCTTCTAGCCAGTGTCCCGTCGACAGCGACTTCCCAATAGTTCTTAGCATGACAACAAAAATATAAGTCTATTGCATGAGCAAAGAGGTGACAGAAAGGAAAATATCAGGGAAGAAGACACCCTTGAAGCTAGGGAGGTAGGTGGCTTAGTGGTTAAGAAGACTTGTTGCACAAGCATGGCAGCCTGAGTTTAAAACAAAACAAACAAAAACCCCAGCACTTGTAAAAAGCCAAGAATGTCTGAGCACCTGTAAGCCCAGGGCTGGATGATGGAGAGAGGCATAAGTAAAGGAGGATTGATAAGACTTTCCAGCTTCCAGCCCTGCTCCAGCATCAGTGATAGATCCCAACAAGGGTATAAGGCATGGAATACTAGAGCAGGGTGCTAAACATCCTTCTCCACTCTTCTGGTTCCCCTCATACTCTCACAGGCTTGAGTACCCCTTATACAGCTGTTTACATGCCAAACACACTCACATAGTCACATTCACACGCATAAATGGACATACACATACATAGACACACATGCACACACTGGGAGGGCACTTTAAACTGGAACGTCCACAGGCAGTAAGTCATAAGGATTCCTTTTCTTCTACCACCCAGCTTCATGTCTCTGCATTTATTTTACGGCCTAAGGAAATGTCATGGTTTTTGGTCATGCAGCATTTCTCAAAGTTATTATTCTGAGAATCTATGGGATTGGAAATATCTCATGGTGATGTCCAGGAATGTGATTTCCTGTGGATATATGGTAATGCTGTGCAAGAGAACTGTGAGTAATGAGTCTTATGCTTGTTGCTGGGGTGCAAAAGGGCTCTGTAGCGTTATATGAGTGATGCCTGGCACTTTACGATCAGCCAGGATCACTGATGAGTCTTATGCTTGTTGCTGGGGTGAAAAAGGGATCTGTGGCATTATATAAGTGATGCCTGGCACTTTACGATCAGCCAGAATCACTGTGTGTTTGGACCAGACTTCCACGCCCAAAGTGCTTTTCCTATAATTTGAGAAGACTCTTTTCCCAATCATGAATTTAGAAATTAATCTCATTTTTATTCAAAGGAGAGTTTGATGTAATCTAAGCTGATTCGGTTTTCCTGGAAGAGGTACTTTCACCAGTGAACTATTAGCTACAAACTATCAAGTGTTATCCGAGGGCTTTGTTGATAAATTTAGTTCTAATTAATAATAATAACTCACAGCTTTCTTAGCATAATTTGTAGCTTCTTCAATATGTTCCATGCAAATGAGTTGACCCACAGTGGGTAACTTGGGCTATGTTGCTGTGGAAAACAATACTTTGATTATTAATTTTTTCCCTTTATTCTCTTCTTGCTTCTGTTGTAAGTCTCCACAAGACTGTGAATTTTAAACCATAACAATAACCTCAGTGCCTATGTGTTTTTGCCTTTTTTATTGCCATTTTCCTTGGTTTGTCTCCAAAGTTACAAAACCATAAACAGTCTAATATATTCTGCAGCAACAACAACAACAACAAAAAAAACTGGCAGTTTTGCAACTAAAGAAAGGGGTTGGAAAACTCTCGCTAATGTGTCACCCTATGAGTTTATTGCCACTCTGAACCTGCAGTTCCTACATTTATGGCTGGCTGAGGGTGTCTGGCAGTCTGTTCAGCCACCATAACGAACAGCTTCCACCTGGTATATGGTTGTTTTGGGGGACACAAGTCCAGAGACATTCTATTAGCAGCCTGTTCCTGCAAATACACAAGAGAGATCATGGCACATGGTTGATTTTGGCAAGTTTATTTAAATACTTTTAATTTTAGTCATAGTCAAATGTCTGATAGAAGTGACATTTGGATTGCTCGCTATGCATTTTCTGGAAGAAAACTTAGGAGGGGTTTAACCAATACATTTTACATACCGGTTTAGCTATTCAGTCCTGTGTCTCTTTTATTTTAGTTTTTGTTGCAAGTCTTTGAGGCATAACCTAACTTTAAAGGCCAACTAAAGTGTATTTGCCTTTTATATCTCTCCTTAGCTGTGTCCTACAGATTTATTTAGTCAGAAAGTATTTAATCCTAAGCTAATATAAAGGTATCAGAAGTTTTCTCCCTTTTTTTTTCACCAAAAAGTCATTGTTTGAACACAAATTAAGAATGACTTTCTGTTGAGGCAAAAATGATTTGACATTACTTCACTAAAGGAGTAAAGCCACGAGGTAAATGGCATACTTATTTTAAAACAATTATGCTAATAGCACTGTTCAGTTATTTTTTAAATACACTAAAATTAACAAAGTATCTTAGGTTTGCATACAACCGATTTTTTTTAAAGGCATTTTTTCAATTGAGGTTCCCTCCTCTCTGATGACTATACTTTGTGTCAAGTTAATATAAAAGTAACTAGCACATACGACACTAGCTGAAGATAAAATGAAGGTCAGTTTGGCAGTTCATGGAGCTGAAAAGTTACAATACACCTCTGGGCTTTTGCATTTACATAATTGGGCATAAAATGAACTACAACCACAAGAAAAGTATGGAGCTGATACATGAGTAATATTAGCGCAGATTTTCTTATACAAGCTGATTATTACGTTTGATGCAATGTTTTCCAAGCATTCACATATTTTTGTTTGTTTGGGGTGTTTGTTTTTTTCCAAGTTTGAGAGCCAATTAAAGTACTGCATGGACCAATGCTATGAGAATATCCCTCCTCTTTTCACTCCTGTGATGGTTAGTTTTGATTGACAACTTAACACAACATATAAACTCTCTGGAAGAGAGTCTCCATGAGGAGTTGTCTTAATTGGGTTGGAATGTGAATGATTTCCTTGACTGGGTAAGTAGATTGGGATAACCCACTCTGAGTGTGGAATTCTACAATGTGTGGTCACTCAGAGTGACCACTGGCTCAAGAGCAAGGAGCAGGAGTGATCCCAGGAAGATGAGGATGAAAACACCACATCCTTGCCTTATTTTTCTTTTCTAGCAAAGGGCATATTGAATACTCAAATGGCACACAAATAGCTACTTTTAATATTCACTTTTTTTTATTTTGGAGTTTTATAATGACACAATGAGCAGATTATACCATGACTTTAAGCAGAGGATAATCCAATTTGAATACAGGTCACCTTTTATAATTCTTTCACATTTAAATGAACTTGTGTGATTGAGACATTCACCTTCCCCAGTGTAAGACCTTGGGCTCGTTTGCCTTGGGCTCATTTGTCAGCAATATATATGGCCTAAAATTAACTTAGAAACAGGCTCATGAGATTACTTGCAATGGTCCAAGATAGGCACATTTATAATACCACGTTGCAAACAAGGAACAGGCTTGGAAAGGTCAAAGCCATTCTGATAAGAGAAAGAAATGGGGTTGCAATATTACTCCCTGAATAAAGTCATTAATTTTCATCACTCATAAACGCCTACGTTTGCTTCTTCAATGATGTATTTATTTGTTCTTGAATTTAATAAAATGAATAAACTGTAGAGCATCTCATAAAGGAATTTATACTTTATTGATGGGACACCATTGCAAAGGAAGTAGGCGCATTAAACAACAAATAATGTGGTAATTTATGTGGCCAGATAACTACGGAGGAGTCCGATCTTACCTTAGTTGGTGCTTCCATAGCAAAACGTACCACAGACAAGGGGCTTAGACAGTGGGAATTTAGTTTTCCTACTTTGGAGGCTGAGAGGTGCCAGTATTGTTGCATTCCAATGAGCTGTTTTCTCATGGTCTCATAGGACAGAGGGCAGAGAGAAAGGGAAGCAAGCCCACTTCTGTACTTAAAATAAGGACACTGATTCCATTTGTGAGGCTCTACCCTCATGACCCAATTCCCTGCTAACTACCTCTTAACATCACATTAAGGTCAGACTTCATCATGCATATTTTGAGGGGACATAAACAGTCTGTAGCAAATGTTTGCGTAATCTTGCTACTAGTCTGGCGATTACATAACACCTACATATTTGTTATAAAATGGAGCAACACCTGTACTTAGAGAGTTCGGTGAATTAAATGAGTGTAGTGCAGTGTCCAGCACAGTCGCTATCATTCTTGTATGTAGTAACATTAATACCACGAAAATATGGGTGAATGCATGGAAGCCCATACCCTAATATAAAACTCCTTATTCTGGAAACAGTGCATATGCATTATCACCACCCACTTACTCTAAGTATGCCATGTGGAATGGCAAACCTGTAGATCTTAGCAAGCAGGGCCACAGAATGCCACTCAGTATGAGATGTGTGTGTGGAAGGATGCCCTGTTTGGCAACTTGTCCATGCTTGGCCCCAGCTACAGAAAGATGAGGTCATTTGCATTCCATCTGTTCACCTTAGCATCCAGTATGAAGTGTAAGCTGCTCACAAGGGATGCAAACCATGGGACTGTGTTTGTAAAGATAGACTCCGGGTAAAAAACATTAGCAGTTTGCAGATTGAGCACACAAGAGAAATTCACCAACAGGATTAGAAGACTTGGCTCATGTAGACAGAGCCCATGGGGCTCATTAATTAGAACTCTGCGGATGCAGGTTTATAAACCCCAAGTTTCGCCAGCCTAAGCAAAGGTGAGAGAGGGGTTTAAGATGAAAAAGTTGCACTGGGTAGCTCAGATTGTGAGATTTAGAATGCTTGTACTAAACCACATGGAGACTGAGCTCCTGTGTAGAAAGACTGAGATCTAAATGATCCTCCTACATCTTCTGTGGATCTAGTCAATGTTTCTTCAGTGTTCATGGTCAGCCTATGAGTATCCATCCCCAGGCTCCTGGATCTGCGTGTTTTTACATGTCCAGCTACCCAGAGAGACATACAATGTAGAAAAACACTAGCAGCGCAAGGGAAGGGAACCCTTACAGCACAAGCACGGGATGTGTTGTAATGTATGAAGGGGAAGAAAGAAGCACAAGGGAGACCCACACCTTACTGTGGTTAAGTTTCAAAATTGTTTCAGACCAAAAGAGATGGGAAGAAAGATTTGTTGTATTTATTATTATTATTATTATTATTATTATTATTATTATTATTATTATTTTGCTTCATAATAAATGCAGGCTACCAAGACACTGTCTGTTAAAATAAAAATGCACCAAAAGTTGCAGACCAAGATTGAAATCAGTTTATAATTAGCAGTGACTAATAAAAATTTAAAAACACCAAGGGGTTGAGGCTATAACTATATTGGTAAAGTGCCTGTCTACCATGCATGAGACCCTGGGTTCAATCTCCAGAACTATATAAACGGTGCTGTGGGGCATTTCTGTAATCCCATCACTTGGAAAATAGAAGCAAAAGGATCAGGGAGTTCAAGGTCATGCTTCACTACATAGCAAGCCTCAAGACTAGCCTGGGCTAGTATCAAAGTAAACCATAAAATATAAAAACAAATCAATACTTATTCAGGTTCCACCCAAACACATGTATACTTTCATTTCAAAGGCCAAAAGGAAACTTTAAGTGACTCAGGGCTATTGAATAACACTTTCTATGCAGATATTCTTTTGAGATATATGAAGAATCAGCTACCAGGAAAACTAGATCCTGTCTTGGGGGTGATGGTGCTGAAGGTACTGAGAAACAACCATTTGGAAGAAATCAGTAACAAAAAGAATCACCCTTTCCCTGAGTTTTCAATTTTAAAGATAGATGCTCTGCTTTAGTTACTCTGTTAGCAGTAGCAAGTAGCAGCTTTATAGAGAAAGAGTTCACTGGTCGGCCACCTATCTTATATGGTAGGTTCCAGGCCACGGAGTGACTCTGATTCACAAAAGAATATATACTTTCTGGAGGAACAGTATCTGAACTTGACTTTGCCCCCTTACATGCACATATATGTACATGTACCTGCCTACAAGTTAATGTGTACACACATGCTACATGCATCATCACACAAGGAAGAAAATTTTTGCAGTAGTTACGCCAATTTGTTTTCTGTCATTATAAAAATACTTGAAGATGGTTACTTCTAAGGAGATTTTCTTAGCTCACGGTTTAGACAGCCCAAAGTCCAAGATTGAGAGGCCTCATCTGCCTTCTTTAGGGGTGAAGTCCTGTCCTTGACTTCTTCATAATATAAGAGAGAGAGGGGGAGGGTATCTAGTAGAGCACAGAGTGGGACAAATGCCCAGTGTTAGCTACTCTCTATCAATTTTACTCCCTCAAGAGCCCATTCATTCCAAAGGTCAGCATCTCCTACGACCTTGAGACCCCTGCTCTAAATTGTTCCATAATTTCTTAATGAGGTCATACATGACAAATCCTCCACTGCGCAGTCTCTGAGAGAATAAAGCTCATCTGAACCTTAGAAACAGGACTGGGCACAATTTCCTACCATGGCATTAGTTTGCCTCTAATGTGCACAAATGAGACTTCTTTTATGGTCCCAGAATGCAATCCACTTTTTCTAGGATGTTTAGAACAGCTTTAAGTCTGTAGACATACACCCTTCAAATCTGGAAGAGAAACGGTGGTGGCTTATTCACTCAATAATGGCTGTCAGGCACCTGATATATCTGAGTCACTAAAACAAATGCCTGGTAGTGAGGAAAACCAGATTTGGTCCTGTTCTTTGTGGGAAATGGTATCTAACCAAAGACTACACATTGAAGGGTTAATGACAAGAATAAGTTGAGGTATCCCAGAGCACTGTGAGATATTTAACTAATCCAAAGGTGTGGGAATATTACCAGGAAGTATTTATTGCTAAAGCTAGGATGTGTTTCTACTAATTTATTCTTTGACAAATTCTTACATGGATATAATACATACGGTCATATTCATCTCTTCACCTTCTCCAATCTACCCTCTATCCATGTGAATGCCTCCTCCTGCCACCAAGTTCCCATTGGACTTCCATGACCTTTTGCTTTCATACTGTGTAGTCTGACCATACAGGCACTATGAACTAGAATTCCCAGGGTTTCAACCTTCATTTTGTTTTAGTCCTACAATTATGTTTGACAGCATCATTACTTAACTTTTTACATTTATTTGTTCTGTGTATGTGTATTCGTGTGTGTGTGTGTGTGTGTGTGTGTGTGTGTGTGTGTGTGTGCGTGTGTGTACATTTGTTGCATGCTACAGCACATGCTTGAAGATCAGAATTTTGTATGATCTGTTGAACTGTCTCTTCACCCCCTAATATCATTTCTATAGTAATTTTTATGTTGCGTGTATGGGCATGCTATATACTTATGCAAAACATATCAATCATCATTAAAATCTATGCATGTTACAATATGGATTAATATTTTACTTCAAATGCTATTAAATAAATTAATAAAAAGAACTGAAAAGTCTAGATATTAAAACAAGCCCATGATAATTTATATTATACATGTTTCTGCATCTTTGACTTGATGCTTTATTTTATTGGGCATATCTCTGAAGAATGAGAGTGTTAATTTTGACGAAGCTAGAATGACAACTGTTTATGATTAATTATTTTTGTGCACTCTATAAAGTATATTTGCTAATCACCAGGTCTTTGGGACATTCCCTGTTTTTTTTTTTTTTTTATGAGCTTTGTGAATTTGAGTCCTACCTTCAGTGCTACAACACATCTTGACAAATTTCTCTGTGTGGTTTGAGGGATGTGTCTTCATTAAGTTTCTACTGTGAACCACATTGATTACTCATGATTCTGCATATCTCATCTTTCAAGTGAGGGTGCTGCTTGGTGGGTTTTGCTGAGGACCCTCTTCTTAGATGAGGACTTTGTATGTATATATATATATATATATATATATATATATATATATACATATATATATGTATAGATATATACATATACACACATATATATGTGTATATATATACATATATATATATATGTGTGTATATGTATATATCTATACATATATATATATATCTACATCTGACCAAAAAAAAAATAATGCACTAGATAATTCTCTGGGAGTCTGTTTATAGAGGCATTAACTTGATTCATGAAGGCCAATCCCAACTCAAATTTCAAAGTAAAGTTTCTACTGAGTACAATGCAACATGTTTCCATGGTTATGCCCTGGACTTGCTTGGGACATCATTTCTTTCTTTTAGCTGTCATTTGATGATGGAGTGAAATGAACTGAAGGTAGACTGCAATTTTATAAATATCTTCCCAACCCACCTTTCTTTCTCTTCACTCCTCCCAGGGTCTCGGATCCTCAAGTCCTGACTTCTTTTTGGAGGCTTAAATTCAAATGGCCTGTTAACAGCCCAATTAAAAAACTTCCTATCACCCTGTGCCCACATCTGTTTTGTTCTACTTGGATACTTTGTTTCTCTATATCAAGAATCATGAAATATCCCGAGGGGTTTAAAATAGCTTGAAGCTTATCCTCTTTCAAACTGAAGTTCTCTTCCTCTGACTTATTGATCCCTTGATTCTTGGTTGTCATGACGCCATCCCAATGTCTGCAAGTGGCTTTTAAAAAATATTTTATTTGGTTGTTTTCAGCATAAGAGTTAGTTTACCTCAAAGGCATTGTATTTTAGCGAAAATAAATCTCTCCCTTTAATCTTTCTCAGCAGGCTATAATGGAACTGTGACTATTTTGGAGGTTATGGTGTATATACTCTTGACATTAAGATAGTTGCTTAATATTTTTTTATTTTGTTTTGTTTTACAGATTGGAGGGGTGATGATATGAAAGTTAATTTTGTGATTATCATGCCTTTCCTTCTGGGTGCCATTTTCGAGTAGAGCACATGAAGCACTCTCCAAAGGAAAGCCGAATGGGGTTGGAGTTTTACACACTGTTGTCTTTGTTAGGCAGGTTCTCACCAGCTCATGAAATGCCCTCAGTGACCTTTCTTATAGTTCCAGTGTAAAGAGGCTAGCTTCTTTTCATAGCACCAATTTCGCATAAATGTAATTGTCTCCTTCCTGAATAGCAGTTAATTGTATACATGTTTCTGCTCTTCAATTTCCTCAAAATTATCACTATAAACCTGGCTAAAAGCAGCTAGTGACAACCAAGCTACAGCCTATAAGTAATGCTGTCTTGAAATTTCCTTTTACAAAAATGGATTAGTCTATTACCTTAGAATTCAACATCATACAGTTTTTCAGCTTATAGGTCAAACGTAGGCAAACAGTTCAACAAAATGCAAATATAGTTTCTAGTGCAGTTCTCCCATACTGATCCCTTATTTCCATCTGAGACTTCATGACTAAAACCATCTGTGTGTCTATCTGCTTTGTAGTTTGAAATTCTATCAAGTTTACCAGTAAAGTTGGGCTTAAAGCTTTCTAGGGGCTTCTCTAGCTCATACTTCTAAACACTTCCAAATTTCTCCCCACAAACCATTTTCAAATGCCTAACATGACATAGATTTAGTCAAAGCAATGGTCCTGTTTCTCTGGCGGCAGTATTCTATATTAGTCACCTTTCCATGATGCTTGACAGAAATCTCTTAAGGAAAACAATAAACTTTTACTTTTTGTTCTTAGTTTCAGTCCACAGGATGAGGAAATATGGTGCTCTGATTAGCACTTTCTGTCCAAGCTATAATTTGAAGAAGGTTAATAGCTCATAAGGGAAATTTCCTTCAAGAAGAAATTTAGGTGACAGACACTGAAAAGATGGTGGAATTATAGCATCACTTTGCAATCGTAATAAAAACAGTTGGCTTTCCTTTGACCATTAATGACAGCTAAAACCAGTGACATTGGCTGTTATGTTTATGTTGAGCAAACTCAGTTTTATTTAAACAAGTTTTCATGATAAAAAGTTAATTTTTAAAAGGCTGAAATGTAAATGGAATTAAAAATAATAATATTGCATAATTGCTGGCTCAACCTCTGGGTACCTGCTGTAAAAGAACACACCACTATGTGCAAGGGTATTTGCCGGAGTCTTTGTTCCCAAGAGCAGAATGTGAGAAACAACCTAGACAGACATTGAAAGAAGAATGGGTAATTTGTGGGGTGTATTTAATCAGTTCAGTTTAAGTAATGAACTAATTCTCTGTGCCTGTAATACCATGTGAAAAGGGCAATCATTAAATGAAAATATAGGGTGAGGCCATACATACAAAATATTATAATATAAAAGTTTCTATGTGTTATTTAGCTATTGCATAGATATACAAATGTTACAATCTGATTAAAAATGTCCAAAATGGTAAAGTGAAACAAATTTTCTCTTTAAAATGGGATTAGTATGTTATAGACATATCCTTAGTGTTTTTCAAAGTAAATGGGTTTTAATATGTGATGAATCTGTGGGAGTAAATACATTTTTTATTAAATCATTTTCACAGTCTCATTGGCTTGTAAATATTAGTGATTAAGAATTTTTAATGGAGCAAGATTTTCCAACTCTAACAGAGAGACTGCATTTGTATTTACTGAAGAATAATATACTATACTAACCATGTGTGTTACAAATAAATGTGGAAGAGATTAAGGTTCACCGGAAGACCACATCTACATGCAAAGTTTCACTCTCCACTTAATAAGTGAACACTGATGAATAAATATGAAATTTAGATAACAGAAGTGCATTTGGCTTCTGGAAATCAATCAGAGATATAAATGATTACACTTATCCATGTCAATGACAACTTAAAAATCTAGACCTCAGTTGGCTAACAAGGTCTTCAGTGGTTATGGTCATTCTTCATGATTAGCGGACAGGTCCCACATTATTTCCATTGACCTTATATAACTTTGAGAATGACCATCTGGAATTGCTTAGAATATCCTGTCTTTGCTAAGTAGATTCAACTCCTAGCCTAACATGGACATCCAACTCCAGATAAAGGCAGCTCACCTGACTCTACGTAGCATTTACTTTTGCTTGACATGCCCCTTAATGTCACCATGCGCCTAAAGAGAAGAGAATTCTGGTTGGGGTGAAAATAAAAATTAAGTTTAGTTGCTATTATTTGTTGAGAATCTGTGAGTGAAGAAGATGGTTGAAGCCATGATAAGGAAGGGGTGAATATTGAGTCGCTGTGAGCTGATGTGAATCTAAATAACAGCAGGGTTGAGACGCTCGCTTCTCCTGTAGATGACTTCCTTCTGTTTCATGGTGATGGTTTAAACTAGGACAGAACTTTGGTTTTCTGGGGCCACTACAGACACACACACACAGACACTCGTACGCACACGCGCGCACACACTTCACACTTCAACAATCCCTTATGGGTAAAAGAGGTGAATTTGAAAGAGACAATGACCTAATTAAAGACATCAAGTCTCCGGGGTTCCCCTATTCAGTGACCAATATCATGTCATCCTTAGTAAAACAATCACCAATCATCGGAATTTCTGAAGTTCCCATAAAGGATAAATCGTGTGAGAAACTGAGGTAGGGACTGTTTAATGTAGATACAGTACCACAACAAAAGCAAATTGTTTGGAGCTATGTCCACTCAAAGAGATATAGGCTACTATACAAAAGGAATATTTTAGGACAATAGGAACCAAGTGGGGGTATTAGGAAGAGTCATTGGCCCAGGACAATGAGCAACTCAGAAAATGACAGAAGAAAGGAGGGAAGATGACAGAGGAAGGAGGGGACACCTTGCACTCAAAAGAAATTGTTGAAAAGATCTTCCCAACCAGAGATTCTGGGGATTTCTTTAAATCTACAATTCCAGCCAAAAGATTCCAGCACGGATTTGGGGATTCTTATATTTGACAAGCCCCCACATGTTTGCCTTTCCTCCAAGATTTTACTCTGATTTGATGAATCTGTAGTTGGTTGAATATGTGGCTTTACGATTGCTAAAAATACCATAAAGCCAAGGTCTTTCTTTCAGTACTTGCGCATCTGGTAAAATGGTTAGTTAAGCATCAGAATTTTTAAGTCTTGGCCAATAATCTCTAGTAAACACTTTTCATAAGCTCAAGGTCCATGTGGAGGGGTATTCTATGTTTTATTTCAATGCAAAGGCAAAGCCAGAGACCAAAAAACAGGGGAGAGTGTAATTCCTTAACTGCTTTGGTCCATGGCTAACTAGTGTGGCTGGGATTTTATAGTTACTACGGTAAGCTGTCGATCTGACTTGAACCAAAAGCAACCTTCACTAAATGAGGATGAAGTCCCCAAAAGAGAGGTCAGTGCTACAGAGACTATGAGGCTCCTTATCACAGACTTTCTGGGGACCACAGAAACACAGGTGCTGCCCCAGCATGCAACCAGTGCACCGTGCAAGACTCTAGGTTACCAGAACAGTCCTCTACCTTGTTTGTGGGCTAGACATCCCTAGCAGACAGAACTTGCTACATTGTCGACAGGTCCACTGCAAAACTGGAAACATGAATTACTTGGTTCAAAAGCTGAAAAAGGGTTGTAGGTACAATGCACACCTATTACCTCTGTATTTTCCTTTATTTAATGTTCACATGTACTGAAAGACATTCTAGCTGTAACTCCTAACTATCCATTCTGGGACATGCATATGTGCACCCTCCGAGATGCAAAGTTCTACCTCCAATCAATCTCTGTGCAGCTAGCATGGAGAGACTCAAGTGATTTGTATCTTTATTTCGTGAGCTTCCTACGTGGGAGCCATGTTAGGTATGTGAGCAACTGAGACATCTGAAGCTTTACCCTCTGTAGTATGTCAATTGTTACTGAATATGAGAAAGAGGGAGGGGGCCTTCCACTTACTTCCCTATAGATGTCACTGGACATGTGGTATCACATCTTGGGCCTTGGGAGGCTTGTACCCAAGATCAGCCCAGTGGAGGGCTATAGTTACCTTTGCATCTGCAGGGATCAGGAAACTGGAAATGACTGACACACAACAGATAAGATAGCAGATAGCTGCAGATCCATGCAAGGTAAAGTATGGAGGCTGGTGATAAGGGACCATCTGTGAGGTGATGCCCCAAGACGTGTCCCACTTTCTCATCCCCCATTATTTACAGAGTGCATGTTTAAATATACATAGGGAGAATTATGTAGAGATTGAAGAATACTGAACTGTAATCGTAAGGTTCTGTTGGTCTCAAGCTTTCGAAGCTAGTCCCTGCCAGGAACCTGCTGCTTGGACAACACATTTGACCAGGCCAATATGTAGACATTTCTTTAAAGTAGAGGTTTCATTTAAAGTCCAATAATGCAGGCAGTTTTTAGCAAAACAAAAGCCCTGTGCTTTGGACATTCTCCAGCTTCTTTCTTGGAAAGAAAGTTTTAGCAATATTTTACAAGTTAAATGTTCTCTCTAACTTTTAATATATAGGCGAGCACGGCATTTTCTCTTTTGTTGTCCTCTTTGCTGCTCATTTTTGAAAAGGTTTCCCTGATTTCAGGTTAGCCTGTTGGATGTCATTGTTAGTTTAGTTCGGCAGCTTTAATAACAAACATGGTCTCTGTCTAATTTCTCCTTTTAAATAAATGGGTTCTCTGAGCAGGCATGAACTTTCACCAGCTTGTCTCTAGTTCTCTATTTCTGGACAAGCATTTCAGATTGCAGAATTTAGCATCCGTCAAATGGGTTGTTGTGAGTGCTTGCGACTCGGGTAGCAACGATCCATTGATTACTTTTGCTTTTTTCTCTATCATATTCACTATTCATAGAAACATCTTCTCCCCAACACATAAACTCAGATCAGACTCCTTGCTCCAGAGAAAGTAAAACATGACTACAGAGCACGCCACAGCACCTATTAGGCATCAGGCCAGAAGAGCTTAAAACATGGGAAGAGCCATGATCATTAGTTCCCTGGTAACCCTTCCTTGGCCTTCCCTTCTTCCTAGTCTCTCCCCAATTCCTGAGGCTCTACTCTTCTGTTTTGATGGCATAAGAAGGCCATGGCCCCTCCCTGGCTAACTCCTACAGGGCTGTCACCAAGACTGGAGTAGATGGCCAAAAATGCAGATTTAACAGAAACCACGGGTGAGTTCCCTGGGGAAACCCACAAGAAAATAAACACCACAGGCTGTCCTAATGTGAGAAACTTCTCTTGAACTCTATTACCCTCCTCCACACCACCAAGAGATGGATTGATGGTTCATCTAAGCATCTTATGCCTGAAGGTCTTTTCCAGGATAGAGAGCTCTCTTGTGCGGCATGATAGCAAGATAGCCTTCTACCACTACCTTGATTTCAGCTTGCCTCCCCACGGCTGCCCCATCAGCCTTGGCTTGCCAGACAGGATTCTTCCCTCTTGCCAAGAATGACACAGTCTACAGACCACTCTGATGTATAAAGAAATATCACCTGTAGAGAACGAGAGGCCATGTCCTCTCTTGTGGCAGATTCTTCCGATCTCAACAAGGTAGATCTCTTGATGTCGCCAGAGATAGAAAATCCTGTGAGCATAAGAAAGACGCGTGGTTTAAAATGAAGTGGAAGCCATGCCTCATGGATAGAATAACGTGGTAGGCAGTGCACGGTGCAAAAGGGGTAAAGCAATGGTTTCCGATATAAATTCAGGAGCTTCCGCCACGGGCAACCGTGGGCAGGCAGACAACCAAAAACAGCTCGCAGCCCCCTAGAGTAGTGAGCTCAAGGTCAACAGAGGTGGGGGTAAGAGCCAGTCCAGGAGAGATCCACAGAGCGCTGAAAAGAGATGGTTCCCATGATGAGTGAGGGAGTAGACTCCATCGCTGTAACTTCCAGGGAGCAGCCCCAGCCGTAAGAAATGGTCATGGTTGCAAATTCCAAACTGGACACAGAAGCGAAAACATGTGGAGAAAGGTTCAGGGAGCCTGGCCTGGCACCTCCCTGAGTGCTGTAATCACCATAGCTGTGCACTGCACGTGTGGTTTAACCCCCTTGCTTTCTCTTTCACTCTTCAGGAAGAGGCAGCCAGAATTCTCGCCAGCAGCTAGTGTCCGTCGGCACATGTGCAGCTTGAAACCCCCACACTGCAGTGAATGTGCAAGAGAAGCTGCATGACATAGAGTGTTTTGCCCCTTGCTTTTCTCTCTGGGTAGCTTCCACTCCCCCTAACATGGAACCGAATGGTGCATGCCATCAAGAACGAGGGGACTCATGGGCGCCTTTATCCGATCGATCGTCCATCCTTCAAAAGGACACTGTCAAGCTGTTAGTGTCTCTGGTTTATTTTCGTTCCAATGCAGCACTCCCAGCTTCAGGATTCACTTGGGTCTATGACTCGCACCACAAACTAAAAAAAAGGAATCTTCGTCTCCTCAGTAAATCTGGTCGATTTCTCCTTGGAGATTATTTTTTTTTCTTTGCGTTTCCTTTTCGCTCACCTCCCGACCATCTTTTTTGCTGTTGCACAAATGTTTTAGAAATGATCCCATGTCACTGGAAGTAAAAAGCTAGCTGAAATTTATGGTAAAGTTCCACAACGTGGGTGGAGGGTGGGCGCTTAACATTTATCTCCCCTGCTTGGTGTCTCGCCACCTCGGGGGAACACAAAAAAAAGATTTTGTGAGTCCCACTTGAGGCAAATTTTACAAACAAACAAAAACAATTTTCCCAGCCTCCTATATGATTTTTACCAGATGTTCAAGTCTGATAAAAGTGGTGCATGTTTGGTCCGATTCTTAACCTTTAGCTCTTGACAGTGTTCTTTTTAGTTAACCAGTAAGTACCAGACCATGTTCGATCTATTGTGCAATTGAGTCTGTGGTCCTTCCTCAGCTGTTCCTTTACAGCCCTGCAAACTCCTGGGAGAGATCAAAGGTACATATTCCTGCAGTAGGAGGGAACCCACTGGGAGGTACTCAGGGAGCTTGAATAGCTTTCAGGGATAGAAGAGCCCAAATGGTTTCAATGTTCGGGTGCGGAGGGTGGTAATACAGCCATGGTGTTCTTCCCTTCACTCAGTGATACTGTACCAGGAGGTCAGAAACCTCCTTACTATTCTTCCCTCAGAACCCAGTATCTAAACAATGTGGTCTCTCTCCCATCAAACTGTCCAGGCATAGAAGAACACACTGAGCAGTCATGCCATGGTGTTTCAGCAGGCATTTGGGATACCCTGAAAGCCACTGCATCATAGCTGCATGTTTGAACCCTTCCAGTCCAAAGGCATTACGTGTTTCTTGTACCAAGGGCAGTGAGTCTAACTAAGGACACAGCAAGGAGATCCTAATTCTGTGACAGCTGCTGGCTCTGTCAAAAGGGGATTGCTAGGATGGCAGATGTGTTTGTCTTGTCGTGACAGCAGGCACAGAGAGAGGAGAATCAACTGATGTCATGACGTAAAGGTGAGTTTTTGCTAGACCAAAGTAAGCCAACATCTTCTTTGACTGTGATTTATGGGAGGGTAGAAGAGAAAACCCCTATCAGCAAAGCTAACAAGTGGGTTGTCAAGAACTTTAAGAACAGCCAGCCAAACTTCCCATCTTCAGACTATAAAGCAACACCAGAGAGATCAGTGGTTTTAAACCTGCATCCCTTTGATTACGACTGTATATTTTTATCATGTCATCCTGGAGAAATAAAATAAGAAAGTGGTTCTTTCAGAATTCTTCTGTCTTACACTCTTAACATAAGAAATAAATTGCATTATTAAGACTGTTTCTGTCCCTTTTTCTGAGGAATAATCACCGAGGCAGATCTAACAAGAATGTCTCATTGCAGTGGGTAAACTGAGCATTGAGGTGATCAAAAATTCTGTAAACAAAATCTAAGTCTAGTAGAACAGAACATAGAGACATTGTTTGGATTTGAACTTCTTCAAAAGTAACAGAATCTGTTCCTACCTGTGGCTTTAATGGACCCAGAATACACAGGTACTACTACTAGGACAACACCTTGACACTAATGTTATATATTTTAAAAGACAGCAAGATAATTTCATGTTATTAATTTTTAAGCCATGTTTATATGCCATAGTTAATATATGTGTATCTCGTGGAGACTAGAAGAGAGGTTGAACCTGCTGGACCTTGAGTTAAAGATGAGAAAAGAGCTGTGTTCCTATGGGCAACTGGGAACCGAACTGATTTTCCATGAGAGCAGTTTTTCTGGGCTGTTCCAGTCCCCATGACAATTTATGTAAACTTTGACGGAGAATTTTCTTCATCAGCTTATGAATGACTAAAAAGCAAAGACTATTTGGAAGCTTTCTTTGGAAACGTTGATAATTGTCAGAATTCTCTTCTAGTTAAAATTTTCAGTAAGCAGATGTCATGTTGGAACCAACCTTTCTGCATGTCGGGCTTCACTGACTTCAATGAGAAAATTAAACTGTGTATATATTTCACTCTTATTAGTCTACTAAAGAAATCATGATATTGCAGAAAAACAAAGTGATATGTGTTTGTGTACGTGTGTGTGTGTGTGTGTGTGTGTGTGTGTGGGTGGGAATCGTGTATGTGTTATCTCTCGTCCTGTTTAAGATGTAGAAATCAACAACCTAAATAGACGAACATTGACCAGAAATTGTCTGTTTCATTAAGACAACGCTTTCGTGACTAGCCATTGTTGAGGTCAGTATTCAGAGGAGAAGAGAAACTCCACAATGCTATTTAAGATTATCTACAGAAAAACTATGGAGTTCTCACATAGTAAGAGTTTATCTATCTTCAAAAGTACATTCAAAGTCTTTTTTATTGCCAATCATGGTGAGGAGGCAAGAAATTTTAAATTATGTTCCTAGTCCCCCACAGTGGAGAGGATGTGCCAAATATGCAGATTTTTCTGTGAATGTTTTCAAGAAGTGGAATTAGTGTCAGTGTAGAAAAACTAACGTGGGGTTGCCTAGGTAACAGAAGCCAGACTCAAATGGTTCAGATAGTTCCTAGTTGAAGAATCAGCGAGAGCCACCTTCCGGACTGCATTCTGATATCAACCAGCTGATGCTCGTGCAGGAGAAAGGATGGACAGCTTCCCCAGAGGCTTCTCGGGCCAGACTCCAGGAGTTGGCAAGCAGAGCCCAGCAGGGCCATAGAGGCTACCCCAGTGCTGGTGGCTCATGGATTCTATTCTTGATGAGCCTTTCTCCTCCTGCTGGAACTCCATGGAATTTTCTGATGCTCTTCTCTTCACTTCATTGCATTGCTTTACTAATTGATGATGGAGGGAAGAGAGGTGGGGAGGGAAGTTTGGATGTGTCTAGCCTAGACAACAACTCTTGTTCCTCTTTTCATCATGTAAGTCCAGGGTTTATTCCTGGGTTCTTAGGCTCAGCAACAAAGGCCATCACCCACTGGAGCTGCATCTTGTTCATCCTGCTCTCTACTGTGGCTAGACTCCTCCCTTCTGTATGGGAGTCTCTGTTTTGCCTGGGGTTTCCAACTCTGGGCCTGACAACAGACACTTTGCCTTGTGGTCAGCCAGCCACTTCTGCAGCAGGATGCTCCCTCCTATCTCCAGCCCCCACCCACCGCCCCAGAGATCTCTGGAGTAGAGAGCATATCCTCTGCAAGTGTAACCTGTACTTACAGAAGCAAACAAAACAGACAGGCTCACACTGAATGCCAATAATACAGAAATCTGTTTATATTACCTACTCCTAACTATCTCTTTAGAATGCTGTAATGTTAGGTTTTTTTGTTTGTTTAAGGGGTTGTGACACTGAGCCAAGTGAAAAATAATCAAAACAAAACTCAACCCGTTGACTCCAGGCTGTTGCTAGGGTCTGCCAGGTTTTTATTTGTTTGTTTGTTTGTTATTAAGAGAATGAAGCATTCTCTTGGTTCACTTCCTCTCCCTATATCCTGCTGTCCTGTTCGCACCAGATTAAGATTGCAACCTGTGTCCCCAACAAGGCAGGGTTGGCTACTTGATCCTGGAATGAGCCCACAAAGAGAGCAATTTAATGGTGAAAGCTAGAGAAGGGGATTTATTCAGTGTGGCCACACATTGAGATGGGAGACTAAGGATACAGCAACTCCCCAAATCCATATTCTTGTCCTGTCTTAAAGGTATGATTTAAATAGAAAGTGGGGTGTGTGGGGGGGAGGTCTACCAGAGCCAAAAAGCAGGTCAAGGTGTTTACCCATCTTCCAGGCTCAGACCAATGTCTCTCCTCAAGGTTGCACCTGACAAGTTGTAAAGTTCCTGGGGTTTCAGATGTTCCCTACTTCCAAGGGAGGATCTTAGGGAAACACTATGTTCTCAAGGCCTTATTTTGTAGTCTGACCACCAGAGAGGCCTAAGGTACCAATGGTTACACCACTGACGCAGTTCCTAAAGGAATTGTTGCATCATTAAATATATTTAACCACCTGAGGCAAATTAACCCTGAGCCCACGGTGTTTTATCTTCAGAAAGGGGTTATTTGGGGTCTGAGTTAAAACAAAGAGTGCTTTGAGACAGTTACATGGGTTTGGGGTCAGATTGCTTTTGCTTGCTGCCCCCATTTTTTGAGGGGCAGTGTCACATGTGGCCAGGGTAACCTGGGATTTGCCATGGCTGAAAGATCACCCTTGACTCCTTCTGATTCTACTGCCTTAACCTCCTTACATGCTGAGATCCCAGGTATAAACCGCTTTTCTGGTTTATGCAGTGCTGGAGATCAAACCTAGGGCTTCCTTTCCACTTTGCATTCTACTTCCTGTGAATCACACCCAGCTCTTTCTTAAGATTAAGAAATCGGATAAAGGTAAACAATAAAAGCAAGAAGCTTGTGGCCAAAGCCCAAACATTAAAAGTTTTAGCTGACGCTTCAACAAACTTTCCACATGTCTTATTTTTATTCTGTTTTGATTGTATTTTATTCTTTCACAACACTCTGTGTATATATTTTTTTCTTCTTAATAACGATGACTTTCCAGTTCTTCAGGATGATGCTCTCTTTTTCACATGAAACAGGATTGGTATTTACCTGAATCAAGTGACTATAATTACCAGGGCTAGTGTTTACTGAATACAGTTAAAGCACCCTCAGATGTTGTTTATCACAATACCATCCACAAGGATTTAAAACAGGGGTATATGCTCTCCTATAAAATTTCAATTATTCGCCTGCAAACGGTGCCAGTGAGCACGATCCATAGACTCCCCTCATGTTGTGCCTGGACCACAGATGAGAAGTGCATATGCTGAAGAAGCAAAGTTAATAACCCTTGCCTCCATCTCTACGCAATGATGCATTTCCCTCCACTACGTCTGATTTTTATGAAACGATTTATTTTGTCCTGGAAAGGGTTAGTCTAATTTTACACGTATTCAAATGCTCCAGGGCATGATATCTATTTCCTAATTAAACAGGACTTTTCAGATAATTTAGAGCAAGACTCAGAGGGGGAAAGAACGCTGCTAATTTTAACAGTGATAGTGAAAATCTCCCATCGCAAGAACAAACATTACTGTGTTCAATTAAAATAGAACTAAATTGTGATTATAGCTGCCTGCCTGATCATCAGATAGACTGTTAATATTTGGGTATTGTCTAAAGTGGAAGTTCTGGGGTGGATCTCTGGGGCAGTAATGAAAACAGGTAATTATGTTGAGTGAAGAGAGCCACTATCTCAGGGTTTTCTAGGAGGCAAGGTTACCTTGCAGCTAGTTTTGGGAGGAGACCAGATGATATTTTGTTGGGAACTGCCTTTCCTGTCAAGCAATGAGATCAGAGTTTAGCTGTAATACCTATTTTTCAGCTCTTTATATTGTCTGACTCTGAAGTTAATATCAACTTCTTAAATCACTCACAAGGTTATAAAAATATGTGCGTTGAACATTTACCCTCAAAATATTCTAAAAATCACATGTAGGTTTTTAAGCCTTCATTCTGGTTTTTCAAAATAATTCAGTGAACCATTGTTTTAGTGATCCCTTTCTACTTTCTTTCTCCTTTAGACACGGCTTCACAATGTGCTAAATCTATTTCACACGCCCTATCTAAGAAAGAATGTTCATTTTCCAGTTTCTGTCAGTGTTACAACATCGCCCACTTTTTGTTCCTTGTTGCTGTTGCTTTAGTAGGTATAAAGAAAAGCAAACTCCTAAAAAAAAAAAAAAAAAAAAAAAAAAAAAAAAAAAAAAAAAAAAAAAGGGAGAAAGCAGAAGAAAATGACTTCTTTTAAATATTAGCAGCACTTTTATTAATAGACTGCTACAGTAAGGTGTCACCATCTGCTAAAAAATTGTATAGAAAATCATCAGAGTCTTCAAAGCAAGATCCGAACTATTGCAATATTCAGAAGGAATAAGATTTGTGGTTTCTATAGACATCTGTATTTTCTTCCTGATGACTTTCTTTTGGTTGGTTTGTTGGGATTTTATGGGATTAAGGTTGATGTGTTCGCTTTTATGTCCTTAGGCAAATTATCTGACAAAGTCAACTGAATGGAGAGAGGATTCATTTCAGCTCAAGGTTTCAAAGGTTTCAGCCAGTGTTCACTTGGCTTTGTCAGGTCTGAACTTTGCACTCAGGTGCAACCTTCTTGGGTAAAGAGCACGTGGCTGATCAAAGCGGCTTGCCTGATGGTGGCTAGAAGCAAAGAGGAGGGGTTGGGTTTGCATTGCAAGGCCTCTTCATGAAATCCAAGGAAGTATGATTCTGAAATGTCTTCATCCTTTAATAGGCCAGAAGTCTCAGAATCCATTCACCTTCAAAATCCCTCCCCCCTTCAACATTGCTGCTCTGTCAATACACCAGTTTTGAAGGGGGGTACCTACGAAGGAAGCCATCAGCTGTGAAGGCTGGAAGTTAAGGGTTTAGTTCTAGAGTTCCCTTTTAGCAAGGATAAGTGGAAAGAAAACTACATGGTCCTTGGTTTTAGTGACCACTAACTTGTTAGAATGCTAATTTTGTCTTGTTTGTATCAAACTTGAGTTGAGGATTAGGACATGGAAGCTTTTGTGTGTGTATGTGTGTGTTTGTTAGCCTTTCCTATTCTCTCTCTCTTTTCTGGTGACCCAGTATTCCTAGGATGAATCTCCTAACTAGCAGCTGAGAAGGTGAAACTTTATGTGAAAAGCTGTACAAGTTGTAATAAAATAGGAACAGTGTTCTGAGATTAAAAAATAGAAAATGGGAAATTATGAAACTCTTCAGCCACTCAT
Source organism: Phodopus roborovskii (assembly GCF_943737965.1). Taxonomy (NCBI): domain Eukaryota; kingdom Metazoa; phylum Chordata; class Mammalia; order Rodentia; family Cricetidae; genus Phodopus; species Phodopus roborovskii. Next base: position 1,374 of record NW_026126614.1, on the reverse strand, counting down.
GGCCATCATGTCTCTCCGTCTTGCCACTCTGTGAAGACATGTGATGCTCATGAAATACAAATCAGAATGGGCAACTGAATGCTTCTTGGTTCCTAATTCCCACAGCACAGAGCGGTGTTATATATGGGTTTTAATTTATCCCCAAGACTACATCTCTGTGTTGTGCCATGGTTGTGTGTGTGTTTCCATTTTTTTTTTTTTTTTTTCCAGTAGTTTGGTAATCATTCAGTCCTGGCAGTGTAATGGGTCATTTAACTCTGTTACCCATTTCATTAATTGTCATCAATGTGGACTGTGTCATCCTCCCTGTGCATGCATGGTGGCATGGGCGTGCTTTAGAAACCCTGTAGTTAAATGGCACGTTTTCTCACCAGTAACTTTACTTGGGTCAGCACCTCTTTTTCTTGGTATGAGTAGAATGTTCTGGTTCCTTTCAGAGGAAGTTCACAGTAGCCCAAGTTATAGTATTTTATTTACTGTAGGAGTAAGGGAGGTGGATGTTGCAGAATTGCACAGCGGTGGGTGACAGGAATTCAAATGTCTTCATCATCTGTGCAGGATCCATGTGTAAATAAACCCATCTCTATTTTTATTCGTAGTTCTAACGGCAAGTCTGTGTCGTGGGTCTGAACTAGGTGGAAGACAGGCGCTATAAGAGACAGGGTAGCGCTCTGTGCACGTGAAGACCAACGAGACGGCCTGCAACCAAACGGCCGTGATCAAACCCTCACTAAAGGCCACCAAGGCTCTGGGAAGAGCCTTACCTTTCCAGACGCCAGCACCAAGACCCTTTACAATGTGGAGGAAGAGGACAACACCCCTTCTGCTCGCTCCAGCCTCTCAGCAGCCCACAATGGTGGTGCACAGACGCGGACCACCTGTGACTACCACGCCGCCCCTGCCACCCCACCTGACCGCAGAGGAGACTCCCCTGTTCTTGGCCGATCTCATCATCCCCAAGGGTTTGTCTCCCTCCTCTTCCTCAGCAACAACAGCCGCTTGCCCTAGCAACCAAAGCAGCAAAATCCTGATGGACCAGCCGGGGCATTCACCAACTTTGGAGCTGGGGTCCCGGACTTCCACGCTGTGCTGGCAGGCCCGGGGGCACTGGGCACCGGCGGGCTGTACTGCCCCTGCCTCCCCTGCAGCACCTGCAGATGCTGCCCCTGCAGCTGAGCACCTTCCGAGAGAGGAGCCCATCCCCTCCCGGGGAGGATGACGAGGATGACAGTGAGAGGCTGCAACAACCTGCAGGAGTTCGTATGAGCGTAAGGAACACTTCGGAGGAAGACAGAACTGGAAGAGGAGGAGGACCTGCCTGCAGCCAGCAAGCTAACCCCTGAAGATCTGCCGGCCCTGACGCCTCCTTCTCCT